>NC_037675.1:29991973-30001961 GCF_003255815.1 Theropithecus gelada | reverse complement strand
AAAAAAAAAAAAAAAAAAAAAAAAAAAAAAAAAAAAAAAAAAAAAAGAAAAATACTACTAATTATGTTATATATAAATTTGAGCAGGAGCACATTTCTGAACACTAGACCTTTTTATTACAGTATAGAAAGGAAAAATATGATTTTGTAGAGCCATTTTCTCAAAGTTTACAATTAGAAAGGAAAGGTGAATAGTAAGTCTAGTTTAAAATTACAATTCTTTAAACAGTTGAAAACTCTCTTTATGATCATAAAAACATTAAACAGGATTGAAATCATCATTATGTTTACAAATATATGAATGGCACAATAAAGGTAGCATTCTTTTTCCCTTAAATATGTTACTTAAAAAATCTGTAAAATGAAGGGAAATTAATATCAAAAATTATTTTAAAATTGAAATTTCTCAATTCCATGGTAACAATGCATTATAAGTAGCAAACATGTGTAATTAAAGCAGTCATTATATGTATATTTAGATCATCAATATGCAGTCTTCAATTTATTTAACAGAAGGTAGAAAACATTACAAAATGAGAAGCTTTGTGATGTTTTTCTTCATTTAATTCTGAGCTTTAGTCCCTCCTCCCAAACTGTAATGTATACATTCTATAATTTAGCCCCAATCTAAAATCCAGGAAAGAAAATATTTAGGAGGGAGATAATTAATTCAAAGAATGTAAAAATATTAACCATGTCATATTACCAAGGCAATCAGAGAATGAAGGCACTGGTATTTGAAAGTGGAAATTACCTATAATTTTAGGATTTTAAATGAAGAACTCTAAAACAGAGAGTGCAAACTTGGAAAACTATCCACAAAAACTGAAATGTCTTTTCTTTATTTTAACCTTTTCTGTATGATAGAGCACAAAGTCAGATTATGCATCTAGAAATTTGAAGGTCTTCTACTTCTGATATCTGAGAAGGAGTTGCTTCTTTAAGACTTGGGCCCTGGATTTATAAGTATAAAGAGTATTTAAATGCCATGAAGCCAAACAAGGTTTGCTAGAGTAGTCCATTTCTATGGAAAAAAATGGTTCCACCAACCTTCATAATGATGATAGCCTGGTTCGTGGACCTAGTAACAATGGGCTCTAGAAACAAACTATCTTGAACAATATTTTGTGGTCCAAGAAATAGGTGGTGCAGACTTGAAGTCTGAGACTAGAATTCAAATAATGGCTTTGAGAATCAGTATTGGGAGAATTACCTAACCTCTCAATGCTTCAGTCCCCTTATCTATAAACATTTGGATAATAGCAGGATGTATTTCATTAGTGTTTTTGAGGAGTTCATATCAGATGGATATGGAAAGATCTTGGCAATGTAGATTATTTAAATATTATTAAATTCATGTTTGCTGTTGATTCTTTTACATGAAATTTTAAGATTTGCTTAAGTATAATCATACTTCACAATTCAGGAAAACCCCATTATTTCCTGAATTAGTAGATTATCAAGATGGTATTATATGGTACGACATTATATAATATGTAAAAATAACAAATATAATATACAAATACAATACAATATAACAAATGCTTTTAGATTCAAAAGGAACCTTAGAGATTTTACTGCATAATCAATCATGGCTTAGCTTAGAAATGTGAAGTGTCTTCCCAAAATCAATGTTGGGGTTTTTTTTAAGTGTAAAATATAGCTTCCAAAACTAAAACTTAGAAAACATTTTTTTCCTCTCAAAACCATTAAGAGATTGGAAAGTGTGCTGTTCCATTGGACTTTCTATTAACTCTTTCTACTCATTCTATTTTTATTAGTTGAAGTAATCAACCTCTGTATAAATTGGCTGGTCTACCAAACCATTTAAGAATAACAGAAGGCCCTTGTGAAAGATTTGTACTTGTGTTAATGATGTCAGATGACAGGGTCAGGAACACACAGCAGAGATGCCTACTGGCAGCAGAGATATTTTTATATTATTAATCACATCCAAAAATTATCTTAGGAAAGTAGAATTAATATTCCCACATGCCATGGAAAAGCTAAATTGTTAATAGCCTCCCTAAGGCTTTGATTCTTTCTGCGGCATCTTCAATGACTTCGCCAATGTTTAAACATTATAAACTATAACACTTTTTATAATGAATATTATTTATTCATTATAAAATATTATCTATTTTATATAATATTTAATATTCATAAAATGAATAATATTATATATTCATTTTAAAAATGAAATCCAGTGCTTTGGAGGCCTTGCTTTCTTTAAAATAAAGGATGTTGGTCTGCTTAAAAATTAATAGATGAGGCCAGGCACGGTGGCTCACGCCTGTAATCCCAGCACTTTGGGAGGCCGAGGCAGGTGGATCACGAGGTCAGGAGATCCAGACCATCCTGGCTAACAAGGTGAAACCCCATCTCTACTAAAAAAAATTCAAAAAAAAATTAGCCGGGCGTGGTGGCAGGCGCTTGTAGTCCCAGTTACTCAGGGGGCTGAGGCAGGAGAATGGTGTGAGCCCAGGAGGCGGAGGTTGCAGTGACCCGAGATCGAGCCACTGAACTCCAGCCTGGGTGACAAAATGAGACTCAGTCTCAAAAATAATAATAATAATAATAATAATAATAATAATAATAGATGAGGCCAGGCGCGGTGGCTCACACCTGTAATCCCAGCACTTTGGGAGGCCGAGGCGGGTGGATCATTTGAGGTCAGGAGGTCCAAACCAGCCTGGACAACAAGATGAAACTCCCTCTCTACTAAAAATACAATAATTAGCTGGGCCAGGTGGCAGGCATCTATAATCCCAGCTACTTGGGAGGCTGAGGTAGGAGAATCGTTTAAACCTGGGAGGCAGAGGTTGCAGTGAGCTGAGATCAGGCCACTGCACTCCAGAATGAGACTCTGTCTCAAACAAACAAACAACAACAAAAAATTAATAGATGATTTTAACATATAACATCAGTACAAAATAATAAAACTGTAAAGATGGATTTTAGAGACCAACATCCCACAGTAATAAAATGAGCTGGATAACTGACAAGTTCCTCCTTCTTGTTCCTTTATTGATCAGGTGCTGCATTCTGTATTATTGTCCCATGTTAAGGAGAAACAGATTATGACCTAGTTCAGTTTGAAAGGAAGTAAATATATTAATAAGGTACTTAATAAATAAAAATAGAATATAAATTTGTTTTGACAATAATCTGATAATTAATAGTAAATTAATAATAGAAAAGTTTTCATAGTCATTAAAAGGATTGTGAATCTCTGAAACATGGGACACTTCAGAACATACCTTACAATAAATGTTCAGCCTTAAGATGAATGTCATTCTCATTGGATTATAAACTGAGCTGTAACTGAGTTGGAGAAGCAATCTAATGAGCTGGATGAAAAAAATCTGACTTCAACGCTCAAGCAGACTTAGAGGTTGGAACAGAATGAGGGCTTCGAAACAGAAAGGTGGCCATTAGTGCCCATTCAATTTACTACAGATAGGTGGATGTGCAGATGGATGTAAGAATAAGGATTTATGTCTCCTGTGACTGTACCAAGAATTAATGCTTCAGTCATTATAGGCAGCATTTGACAAATTATTTCTTGCAGGTCAAAATGTTTTATTCCTATATAAATAGGGAGAATAAATTTTATTATATAAATTTCCAGGATAGATACATAAGGCATCATTTTCATTTCAACAAAAAAGTGTTAAGCCATTTTTTACTTTTCAAGTTTATTGTTGTGAATTTTTAATAAAACAGATTTTGTTTAAATTTACCTAACATTTTTCAGTGCTGGCATTACTCGTCATAATATAAGGACTATTAGAGAACAAAACTTGTTTTTTAATTTTTTGTTTTAGATTTAATGATAAGTCTTAGTTATTGAATTAGAATCAGTAAGAATAGAAAGAATTTTAAGTAGGAATACATGAACCTTTGAAATATCTGTTCTTCAAAGATTAATGAGCTATTATGCCTATAGAGACAAACCACATAAAAATATGTGCCAAAGTGCTGCAAGCAAAGAATTCAGTATTCAAACCCAAATCCTAATATATTTTCCTTCATCTCTTCCTTCCTTCTACTTCTCATTCATTTTTCTTTCCTTTCATTGACTTGTGAATGTTCACAGTCAATTGGGAATAACAAGCATATAAATAATATGTGAACAAAGAAAAATAATAGCACAGAGGTGACAAACGGTTATTACCCAAGTCTGAAGGAGAGTCAAGGAAGCTTTAAAAGCAACCAAAATGAGTTGGACATTGAAGGGTAGCAGGACATCACCAGGTGGGTGAGGATGGAGACATTGGAGATTTTAGAAAGAAAAAAAGCTTACAAAGTCCTCTCAAAGGACAGAATTGGTTAATTCTCTTCTTGTATAACATCAGTTTACATGTTCCTTTGGGGATTTGTATGCTGTCCTCCCACAGCTGCCATGTAAATAAGGTGGTAGCCATTGGATTGGCCTTGCTCATTCAAGATACAATATACTTTCTCCTGGTAGTAGGACTTACTGGCTTTCAAGATTGCTCTTCTGAGGAAATAAGGCTTGAGAAGAAGCAGCCTTTTTAAAAAATGAGATCGATTGTTGTGTGTGGCTAAATGAGAATCAATCTAAGGACCAAGGTCATAGATTAAGAAGAAACTTAGGAGAACAGTACCTGAAATTCCGGGAGAGTTAATTTTCTGAAACTTAACAGCTCAGTAGTCATTGCTCCTTAGCTTCTGAGAAAATATAAAAGAAGGAAGACACTATTAATTGTCAGAATTGGGGAGATATTTTTGGACATCGTTTATAATATGCTCGTGGTGGCTCACGGCTGTAATCTCAGCACTCTGGGAGGCTGAGGCGGGCGGATCACGAGGTCAGGAAATCGAGATTATCCTGACTAACATGGTGAAACCCCGTCTCTACCAAAATAATACAAAAATTAGTTGGGTGTGGTGGCGAGCGCCTGTAGTCCCAGCTACTCTGGAGGCTGAGGCAGAAGAATTGCTTGAACCCGGGAGGCGGAGGTTGCAGTGAGCGGAGACTGCACCACTGCACTCAAGCCCGGGAGACAGAGCAAGACTTCGTCTCACAAAAAAAAAAAAAAAAAAAAAAAAAAGAGAGAGAGAGAGAGATCCAGTTCGTACCTAACTCATAGAGATTTTAAAGATTTGATGAGCCAAAATTGCCTAATCTCCTAATTTCACCCTGCTCTCGATAAATGCCAAGGATAGGGAAAGTGGTAAGGAGATTTTAGATAACTTTATAAGTAATTACATAACAAGACAACTTACAACTAGTACCTAGAACGGCCTGGCACACAGTAGGTTCTAAGCAAATATTTATCAATAAGTAAATGAGTGCTTTTCTCCCCAGAGAATGGAAGTCTCTTGTGCTGTCTTGTCTCTTTTGACATTAATTTTAGGTCAGCTCTGTGGCATTAAATGGAGTAGGGAGTAAGCTAGCAAACCTTCTGACTGAATAACAAAGGTACTTATATTCTTTTTTTTTTTTTTTTTTTGAGACGGAGTCTCGCTCTGTCACCCAGGCTGGAGTACAGTGGCCGGATCTCAGCTCACTGCAAGCTCTGTCTCCCAGGTTTATGCCATTCTCCTGCCTCAGCCTCCCGAGTAGCTGGGACTACAGGCGCCCGCCACCTCACCCGGCTAGTTTTTTTGTATTTTTAGTAGAGACGGGGTTTCACCGTGTTAGCCAGGATGGTCTCGATCTCCTGACCTCGTGATCCGCCCGTCTCGGCCTCCCAAAGTGCTGGGATTACAGGCTTGAGCCACCGCGCCCAGGTTCTTATATTCTTTGTTGGGACATTATTCTCAACCAGGAGACACTCAGGATAATTAAATTATAAAGGGTAGGTAGTGAGAAACTTTGAGAGAAAATATATGCATATATGGAGAGAGTGAGAGAAAAAAGAGAGACTCTGAAAGATATATTTTAAAGTATATCAAATCTACAAAAGTTAGTATGCTTTTTATTTTATTATATATTCAAGGGAATTTTGGTAATCTTACACTAGTTGTCAGAATAATCTCAAACTATTTAACTTCTTAAACTTTAATAATTTTAGGAATTATTTTAACAAATTGCCTTCATGAACAAAAATTAAATATACATATAGATACATTGTTTTCAGACATACTGATACAAGGCATTGTAAAAGGGATTTTAGCATTGATACAAGTTGATATTATAACATCAGACACATAAAAGTCTTCTTAAATTTATTAAATACCTTCATGTAGAGAACTGATATCTTGTGATAGGAGAAGGTGCCTTTGTTCTAGTATTTTTCCTCATGGTGGCAGATTGAGATGAGTGACTTTGGAGCAAATTTTATAAAGAAAACAGAGCCTTGATTCCTAGCAAATATATATTTTATTTACATTAAATTATTATTCCATGTAGTCATTCAGCAAACAGTTTTTGAGCCTCTACAATATGCTGGTCACCACCCCTAAGACCTATAAATAAAATGAAAATGAAAATTCAGGGACATGAATGGAGCTGGAGGCCATTATCTTTAGCAAATTAATGCAAGAACAGAAAACCAAATACTGCATGTTCTCATTTATAAGTGGGAGCCAAATGTTGAGAACACGTGAACACATAATGGGGAATCACACACACTGGGGCCTATTGGAGATTGGAGGGTAAGAGGAGGGAGAGGATCAGGCAAAATAACTGGTGGGTACTAGGAATAATACCTCGGTGATTAAATAATCTGTAAGACAAATCCCCATGATACAAGTTTACCTATATTACAAACCTGCGCATGCACCCCTGACCTTAAAAGTTAAAAAGTAAACTAATAAAGTACTTAAACATTTGAAATTAAGAAAACTCAGGGAGTTTACTGTTTATTCAGTCAACCCATCTCAGAGGACAGCCATGTAGCTAAGAAGACTGCCTACGACTAGAGTGAGTGTCATTTTGGAGATGCAAAGAGGTCTCTGAAGAGAAAGTAGCATATGGAAAGGATCATGGCTAAGCACTGGGTCACTATTTCTTGGTTGATCAGCCTTGTGTTGATTCAATAATAATAATAATAACAACAACAACACAGTCAGTTGAATCCTTGCAGTGATAATACAGAATATTCATAAATGATAAACATTTTCAGAAAAGACTAGGAAATCACTGTCAATTAAGATTCAGGCTAAAATTTGAAGTTATGAAATTTGCTGGTGCCTTGAAGCTATTTGCTCACAGGATGGTGACTTTCTGGAAGAATTCTTTGAACAGGTTTTTTTCAACCAACAAAACTTCATGATAGGTTAAAATGAATGATCCAGATTTATAGCTTCAGGCAGCATCTTTTGATTACCCTTTTGTGTGTTATACCTGAGAAAAAGGAGGTGTAAACAATGAATTATGTAAGATTCAAATATTTTGAAATCTCTCTCTTTCTGTCACATACACACACACACACACATACGAAACAAACAAAAAACAGAAAAATAAATAGAAAGTGACCCAGAATTCTTGCTCTCTAATTGAAATGTATAGACTTTGGAGGTTAAGTAATCAGGATAGAAATCCTGACCTTCCCATTTATTATTGTGTGATAATTTTTCTGATCCTCAGTTTCCTTGTTTGTCAAAATGGGGCTAATGATATTTTTGGCATTGTTTGCAAGAATTAGAAGCAAAGTATGTCAAGAGCTATACACAATTCAAGTGTTACTTGACCAGAGGTTTTATCTTAAAAAAAAAGATATCCATCCAGCTAATAACAATATTTTTTTCAGAGTCAGTCAAGAGTGTCTAGAAATTTAAAAAGTGAAAACTCCATTTACTTGATTTCAAATCTTACTCCTCTATTGTTTTAAATTCATACTAATCTGCTATATTAATCACTTGGGCTTTTGAACACTTTTGTAGAAAAGACTTACAGAAGATTTGCACTTCATCCTTAGATGCTTTGTTAATTTTAATTCATTTCAGAAAATGTCTAAAGTCTTTAATGAAGTGCTATCTTCATTTATTAGTTGTACTATAATTCGGTGAACTTCAGCAGCTTAAAGTAAAAGGATGACATAATCAATTATAATTGTTTTAGAAATGTTTTTGTCTTAATTTTTTTAAAAGCTCTAAGGTAATAATAGCACTTTTCATCAGCAAAGTACTTTATAAAGGTGAACATGAAAAAGTGTTCTCTGGTGGTTTAATAAGACATTGAGAGTTCAGAAAATCGAGGGTGTTTCTGTCTCCTCTATTGACTTCAATGATTTTTAGATAAGTTACCTCATAGCTGGTGCTCTTCATATGTAATATTTCTTGCTTTAAAATAGATCATAGAAGTATTCTCTGGCTACTTCTCTTGTATGGGATAATTAGATAATTCCCCCCACCATCTATGTCACCCTATTTCTTACTTGACTTTTCTGGCTTTATTTCCTAGCTTGTATATCTTTTAGTATTTTATATATTGGGAGATAATGATCAATATTAATCTAAAATAAAGGCTTCAATTTGGAGACAGAAGACGATCAATTTAAATTTTGATTATCTCTTAAATTAGTTGCATGGCCTTGGGCAAGTAACTTTACTATTCTGAATTGTTTTCTTACACATAGAGTTAGTGATAATTGTTTCTTACAGCTGCTCTAAGTAGTAAATTAAATATATTTGATATGTATTATTATCGCCTAACTAGGCCTCTGATTGGCTTCCTCATATGGTGTAGTACTTGAAATCATAAAAAGGTTTCTCATCTTGCTTTTATAAAAAAAAAATACAAAATATTTACAGTGAACCGCTGTCACTGAAATTTCTACCTACTTTTTCTGCTTTCCCCAGGACACACACACACACACACACACACACATATATACACACACACGGCTTATTATGTCTATTATCTCATTTCCTGCTAGTTCTCTTTCTTACTAATTCCTTTTTAGCCATGCTACCATCTTGCCTTCTCTAAACATGTAGAATTACTCCTACCTCAGTGCCTTTGCACCTATTCTTCCTTTCTCTGGAAACTTCCTCCCATGGATAGCTTACTCTGTCAGTGCCTCCGAAGTTTTGCTTAAATGTTAAAATCTGATTGAGACCTTCTCTGATGATGCTGCATAAATTACCATCTGTTTCTCACTTCATTCTTCCCTCACTAGCTAGCTCCTTTCCCTGCTTAAGTTTTCTCTATGTGTATTAATTATCTATTGTTTTATATTATATCAAATTATCTCCAAACTTCAAAAAATTATTTTTTTACATTTCTGTGGGGCAGGCAGGATTCCTGGCATAGCTTTGCTACATACCTATGACTCAAAGTCCCTCATGAGATTGTTTTCAAGTTCATGGCTGGGACTGTTGTCTCATCTGAAGGTTTGTCTGGGAAAGAGTATACTTCTAAGTTTGTTCCTGTGATTGTTGGCAGGATTCAGTTATTGTGGGTTGTTGGACTGACAGCCTCAGTTACTTGAAGTCTGTTGCCTGGTGGCCACCCTCAGTTCCTTGCCACATATGGCTCTCCATAAACTCAAAACACAGCTGTTGGCTTTCCTTAGAGAAAGTGAGACAAAGTGAGAATTTCCAAAACAGAAAGTTGCATTATGTTTGTAACCTATTCTCTGAACTGACACTTATACTATATTCTATTTATTAGAAATAAGTCACTAGGAAAACCTAGGTAGTACCATTCAGGACATAGGCATGGGCAAAGACTTCATGTCTAAAACACCAAAGGCAACGGCAGCAAAAGCTAAAATTGAAAAATGGGATCTAATTAAACTAAAGAGCTTCTGCACAGCAAAAGAAACTACCATCAGAGTGAACAGGCAACCTACAGAATGGGAGAAAATTTTTGCAATCTACTCATCTGACAAAGGGTTAATATCCAGAACCTACAAAGAACTCAAACAAATTTACAAGAAAAAAACAAACAACCCCATCAAAAAGTGGGCAAAGGATATGAACAGACATTTCTCAAAAGAAGACATTCATACAGCCAACAGACATATGAAAAAATGCTCATCATCACTGGCCATCAGAGAAATGCAAATCAA
>NC_037675.1:29963424-29991574 GCF_003255815.1 Theropithecus gelada | reverse complement strand
GAAAAAAAAAAAAAAAGAAAAGAAATAAGTCACTAGGTTTAGCCTACACACAAGGGAAAGACGTTATACAAGGGGCTGAATACTAGGGAGTGAAGATCATTATGGGCCATTTTAGAAGCTAACTACAACACTGTGCTTGTACAGAATTTTGCCTGTTTTGTGCATTGTTACATCCCAAGAGTTTAGAACAATGCCTGACACATAGTGTATTTTCTATACATATTTGTTGAATGTATGAATCTACTACAGAATCTGCACATATTTGGTATATAATAAATGATTGTTATATTATACATTCTTAAGAATTTTCCTAATCATTCCTATTATTCCTTAAATTATTTATATTGGATTTGATTTTCTATGATGCTACTAAATTAAATAATAAGAAAGAGCACCATAGGGTGCTTCCTATAAAATTTTAATGCTTTAGAGTAAATATATTTCCTTTGGCTGTCAAACCTACAAATTATAGGAAGATCAGGATGGCTACATCAAAGACTATAAGAGACTAGTAGCAAAGAAAATTAAAGGTTGATAATACTCATAGGATTAGACTGTGTCACTTAAGGCTTTGATGGAAAAATGAGGTTTATGGGGGGAAATCTGAAGATTTCTGATTCATAACAGCTGTATAATTTTATGTTTCTATTTTTATTTTCTTTTCTGAAGAAGTCTGGATTGCTGTTAAAGAATCAGTATTCATTTCTAAAAGCCCTTCTCCTTCATTAAATAAAGATCTTACCCTCACTTAGACATAGTTTATCAGGGATTTTATGATTTTCGATGTCACTGAATTAGGGAAGTCCAAGAATTAGAAATCAGCAGTACAACAACATCCAAAGCATAAAGAACATCTTGTTCCCATTTGAAGCTAGGTGAGATTCAACTGAAAAAAAAGCATAGAGTTTGATGAGCTCAACAACATCTGTTTGTCTTGTTTTTAACTGTTCTCGTGAGTTAATGAATAAATGACAAGTGCTGAAGGAGAGGAATGCCAATAAAAGTTGACTAGGAATGGGCTGCTGTCCTTAATGGTAACCGTGCAATGCCAGAAGACCTAGGTGTTCATCAAGCTGGTGGAAGATACTAAGTACCTATCCTGTGTGTGATCCAGGACAGCAGCCCCCGAAGAGGAGCTGAGAATCACATCTAATGTGGTACCTGTGTGATATGTCTCTGATGAAACAGGAAAACAATCACTCTTTGCATTTTCACTTTGGTTCATCTTTGCTCTTTATGCTGTTACTTTGGTTAATAATCAGTAACTTCTTAAGTTATTCCTGAAAATAATCGGTAACTTCTTACTTACCTTATTCCTGAAAATGTCAGTTAATAATCGGTAATGTTTTACTTATGTTATTCCTGAAAATGAGACAGTTGTATGTTCAGGAGCTGACACATCTACCTTTGAGTTATACTGGAACTGAGGCTGCTTAAAGACCTTGTTATCAAATTGAGGAGATGAAGATCTTTTTCACCTCTTGTGGCCATTGACCCCAAGAAATGGACATTAAAGTTTGTGCCCAAAACAGAAGGGTGCAATAATTGCGTGTCTCAGTTGCACATTTCCTTCTTTGGGACCACCGAGTAAGGGAAATCAGCTACACAAACACCTACACTCCGATGCTAATTTGAAGAAGGATGGAGACTCACACTCTGTATATTGGAGGTGGAGGGAGTTGGTGAGGCTGAAGCCCCCTTCCTTCCTCCATGAACCTTATACCACAAGGGAGGAAAGGAGTGGTTATCTAATAGCCTTCCTTTGAGAAAACAAAAGCCTTGAGGGTATTAAGTGACTTTTCTTAGAACTATACAGCTTATTAACACCAGAATTGTAATTTTAAACAAGCAATCAGGAAGTGCTGGAGAAAAAAAATGTTTAAATGATTACACCAAGAATAAAAATAAACTACTCTTTATCAGCCATGAGATTAGAAAGATGACATTTTTTCTTTGATATTATCTGGAAGTTAAACTGATGAGTGTCTGAGAGAATACACTTAGTTTCTCAGCAAACAATTGAAATATTAGATCATTTTAATTATATTAAAATTACTCCTGTGTAAGCTGCAATCGCATTTGTGCAGCAGCAATGGAATATGAGAAAGTGTAAGTGCAGGGGAGTTGAAGGCTTTAATTAGAATTGAAAAACAAGAACACTGATGTACTATTCCTTTTAGAATAGATCTAGCTTCATTTAATTTAGAATTCGAAGATTTGCAAAAGAATGGGACAAATATGGTTAGGCGAGAGGTAGCAAAAACGTGTAAAAACAGTCAGCAAAAATATGCTAAATAAAAGCTGTTATTTACATTAGCACTTAACAGAGTAAACAAGAAAAAAGATTGTTGTACTAATAAAGACAAAGGTAACAATGCAGTTGTAACAATTCAGGTTTTAAAAACTGTATTTCAATCATTTGGAAGGCATTAATAAAAACCGCTGTTAAACCAAATATAAACAACTGTGAAAGAAAAGATGTAGTGTCTTGTGGATAGAGCATTGAACTAGAAATATCTTTCCTTGAAAATTCTTTGCAGCTGGGCCTCTGACTCCTCATGAGGCATAGGGAAAGGCACTTTATTCCTCAACGCCACTGCTTTCTCATCTGCAAATCAGAACCCATGAAAAATCTCAACCCTATATAACTCCTGGACATACCATGTGATGTATTGGTTCGATTTCAGATATGCAGAAACTTGCAAAAACATATCTAACATTTCTTCTTTATAAATTTATTTGGCCTTGCTCCTTTTTCTCTATAAGACCAAGGAAGCTTCAGCATATTAAGCAAATCAAAGTAAAGTTACTCTTTTGGAACTGAGGAATGCACGGAACACCACCCTCCCACCTACTCAGCTACCCTCATTTGCTCCCCTCTGGCTGCTTCTAAAAGGGGCTTCAAAAAATCCCACAACTCTGTTGATTACAGTTCTAAAATTCTCATCTTCATGATGCTCGCAGCTGAATATTTTGGATGATTCAAATAAATATTTTTCTCCACTTTTCATTCAGCTTTTTTCATGTATAGAGTTTTAATAGAATGATAATTTTAAACCACATTAAACCATAAAAGGTATTATTAAGATCCAAGCTTTAGAAATCATTTTTTCTTCTCAATCAAAAAGCCAGTAAAAAACAAAATTACTGAATCCTGAAGTTATGTTTTGATTTGTTGGATAAGACCAAAAATAAACATCTCCTGCAAGAATTCCTACTTTTAAAGAACTCAATTCAAAGGAATTCCAAGTGTCAGTAAAAAGCTCTCCACACTAATAATTAAAAGATTTGATATCCGGCGTTCTAGCCCTGGTTTCTTCTTTAATTGACCACATAGTTTTGAAAACATTCCAAAATACATTTCCTCCACATTCCATATTTACATAATATGTAAAACGGGAATCACACATAAGAGATAAGCTTTACAGAGTTAATGTTTATAGTGAACAGTGGGGTCAGGGCTCGTAGCCTCTGGTTATTTTAGTAAAGGCATAGCTTTTTTTTGGCTACATATTTTATGTATGAGAGAAATAAGAGAATATATATATACACACACACACACACATACACACACATATATATGTATAAAATTGTCTGCCAATAGATTTCTAATATGAAGGCTTCCTGCGTCTCTCTGAACTAAAACTGATTCTTGCGTTTGTAATTTCAAATCACAGTATCTGAGAAGAAACATGACCATTGACTATCAAATGAGTCAGAAAACAAAAATAGTTATACCTTAGGACATTGATATACTATGAATATAGACCCAGAACCCATATACACTGGAAGGAAAGACATATTCAATTATAAGATTTTACTCTGTTTTCAAAATTTTAATATGTTATTCTTTAATGGCTCCTTTATACCTTCTACTGCCCCTCCACTCACTCACACCTGCTCAACGTCACTCCTCCTGCTCTCTGTTCCTCCCTCCTCCTCATTTTCTTCAGTCCTACCACTGAACTTTCCAGTTCATGTATCAAACTTCTAATTGGTTTCTGGATTTTCTAGAAACCTACAGTGACTTTTTCTTAACTTTGCCCACATAGTTGCAGGATAAGTTACGGACATATAATTATACTAAAATGTGGATAATGTTTAAGTCAGTTAAAAGAATTAATGCATATTCCATTAGATAAGAAGCTATTAGATGAATAGCAGCAAAGTGGGTGTTGGCATTCTTACACTTCTCTACTTAAATCTCAGAAAATTGAAATCATCAAAAGATAGAGCAGTTTGGCTGTCAATACTACGTTATTACTCATGTCCTGACCAACTCTTCTTTGTGCAATGTTCATTTTATTATAATGACAACTAAAGAAAGGTATTGCATTAGCATTTTCTTGATCAGATCCTATTAAGGGTACTTTGAAGTAAATCCCTTCAAATTGTTTGAGTGTAAAAAGGAGTCATTTTGATTATGTAGATGACATCTTCGTCATTTGAAAAGTATCAAAACAAAAATTTCTAGACTTTAAACTAAAATACACCCTTTTCTTCAGTTCCAATAAAGATGCAACACAATATGACATTAATTTTTGATGTACACAAAATTTTCACCATGTTTTATATAAAAACACATCACAGGCTGATATATTGGCTATTTTACTTGTAAATAATTCATTTATGGATAAAAGCTCTTAGGTTCGAATTTTAAAGTACTTTAGCAGTAGAGTGATTGTATGTATACAGTCACACCTAGTTTTATTGTGCTTCACTTTACTGTACTTCACAGATATCACACTTTTTAAAAATGAAGGTTTGTGGTAACCTTGCGTGGACAAGTCTATTGGGACTATTTTTCAAATGTCATGTACTCACTTCCTGTCTCTATGTCACATTTCGGTAGGTCTAGAAATATTTCAAATGTTTCATTATTATTACATCTGTTATAAAGATCTGTACTCAATGATCTTTAATGTTCCTATCATAATTTACCCCCAGCCATACTCATGTAAGTTGACAAACTTAATTAATAAATATTGCATGTCTGACTGTTCCACTCACCGCCCATTCCCCAATCTCTCTCCCTCTGCTCAGACCTATCTACTCCCTGAAAAACAACAATGTTGAAATTAGGGCAGTTAGTAACCCTACAACGGCCTCTAAGTGTTCAAGTGAAAGGAAGAATCTCACATCTTTCACTTTAAATAAAAAACTAGAAACTATTAAGCTTACAGAGGCAGGCATATGAAAATCCAAAACAGGCCAAAAGCTAGACTTCTTGTGCCAAACAGTTAGCCAAGCAGTGAATGCAAAGGAAAAGTTCTTGAAGGAAATAAAAAGCACTAGTGCAGTGAACACACCAATGATAAGAAAGCGAAACAGCCTTATTGCTGATATGGAGAAAGTTGTAGTGCTCTATATAGAAAATCAGACAAGTCACAACATTCCTTAATCCAAAGCCTACTCCAGACCAAGGCCCTACCTTTCTTCAATTCTATGAAGGCTAAGAGAGGTGGGAAATCTGCAGAAGAAAAGTTGGAAACTAGCAGAGGTTGGTTCACTAGGTTAAGGAAAGAAACTGTCTCCATAACGTAAAAGTGCTAGGTGAAGCAGCAAGTGCTGATGTGGAAGTTGCTGCAAGTTCCTCAGAATATCTAATTAAGATCACTGATGGAGATGGCTACACAAACAACGGATTTTCAATGCAGATGAAACAGTCCTATATTGGAAGAAAATGTCATCTGGGATGTTCTTAGCTAGAGAAGCCAATGCCTGGCTCCAAAACTTCAAAGGACAGGTTGACCCTCTTTTTAAAGGCTAATACAGCTGGTGACTTTAAGTTGAAGCCAATATTTATTTATCATTTCAAAAATTCTAGAACCATTAGGAATTATGCTAAATCTACTCTGCTTGTGCTTTATAAATGGACCAACAAGGCCTTGTTGACAGTACATGTGTTTACAGCAGGGTTTACTGAATATCTTAACCCTGCTGAGAACTACTGCTCAGGAAAAAAAAAATTCCTTTTAAAATATTACTGCTAATTGACAATGAACCTAGTTACCTAAGAACCATGACTGAAATGTACAAAGAGATTAATATTGTTTTAGTACCTGTTAACACAACAATAATTATGCAGTCCATGGATTAAAGAGTAATTTTGACTTCCATGTCTGATTATTTAAGGAAGACAAGGTTATAGCTGCCACACATGGTGTTACCTCTGATGGATCTGGACAAAGTTAATTGAAAACCTTCTGAAAAGGACTCACTATTCTAGATGCCAATCAGAACATTCATGACTCATGGGAGGAGAGGTCAAAAGAAGTAAACTGGAAATCTTCTGGAAAGGATTTGCTATTTTAGATGACAATCAGAACATCTGTGACTCATGGGAGGAGGTCAAAATATCAACATTAATAGGAATTTGGAAGAAGTTGATTCCAACTTTCACAGATGACTTGGAGGTATTCAACACTTCTGTGGAGGAAGTAACTGCAGATATGGCAGAAATACAAGAGAACTAGAATTAGAAGTGGAGCCTAAAGATGTGATTGAATTGTTGCAACCTCATGATCAAACTTGTAGAGATGAGGAGTTGCTTATAGATGAGGAAAATGGTTCATTAAGATGGACTGTACTAGTGAAGATGCTGTGAACACTATTGAAGTAACTACAAAGTATTTTGAATCTTATATAAACTGAGTTGGTGCAGACTCAGACCTTAAGAGGATTGACTTCAATATTAAAAGAAGTTCTACTGTAGGTAAAATGCTATCAAACAGCATTGCATGCTACAGAGAAGTCTTTTGTGAAAGGAAGAGTCAATCAATGTGGCCAACTTCATTGTTTCTTGTTTCAAGAAATTGTCAACCTTCAGTAACCATCATTCTGGCAAATCAGCAGTCATCAACAGAAAGGCAAATCCCTCTACTAGAAAAAAAAGTTTATGACTAGTTAAAGGCTCAGATGATCATTGCCATTTTTTATTTATCAAGAAAGTATTTTTAAATGAAGGTATATACTTTTTTTAGACAAAATTCTATTCCTCACCTATACTAAAATATAACATAAATACAACTTCTATATGCACTGGGAGACCAAAAAATTTGTGTGATTCACTTTACTGTAATATTTGCTATATTGCAAAGATCTGGAAACAAACACATAAAACCTCCATTGTACGTCTCTATATATGAAATTTTAAAGGACAAATTATAAAGCTTATTGTTTTCAACAATGAATAACTTGCTTGGGTTAACAATGACTATAATTTGCACTGTATTAGACTTTAACCAATTTTTTTCAAATCTCGAGTCTTTCCATTAGTTTCTTAATTTCAATTTTTTATTTTCATTTTTTAAATTATACCTTAAGTTCTGGAATACATGTGCAGAACCCGCAGATTTGTTACATAGGAATACACGTGCCATGGTGGTTTGCTGCATCCATCAACCCATCATCTACATTAAGTATTTCTCCTAATGTAATCCCTCCCCCAGCACCCCACCCCCAGACAGGGCCCGGTGTGTGATGTTCCCCCCCTGTGTCCATACGGTCTCATTGTTCATCTCCCACTATGAGTGAGAACATGCAGTGTTGGGTTTTCTGTTCCTGTGTTAGATTGCTGAGAATGATGGTTTCCTGTTTCATCCATGTCCCTATACAGCACATGAACTCATCATTTTTGATGGCTGCATAGTATTCCATGGTGTATATTGTCCCATTTTCTTTATCCAGTCTATCATTGATGGGCATTTCCGTTGGTTCCAAGTCTTTGCTATTGTGAATAGTGCTGCAATAAACATACATGTGCATGGATCTTATAGTAGAATGATTTATAATCCTTTGGATATATACCCCGTAATGGGATTGTTGTGTCAAATGGTATTTCTGGTTTTAGATCCTTGAGGAATCGCCACACTGTCTTCCACAATGGTTGAACTAATTTACACTACCACCAACAGTGTAAAAGCGTTCCTATTATCTCTGCATCCTCTCCAGCATCTGTTGTTTCCGGACTTTTTAATGTTCACCATTCTAAATGGCATGAGGTGGTATCTCATTGTGGTTTTGATTTGCATTTTTCTAATGACCAGTGATGAGCATTTTTGTTGTATGTTTGTTGGCTGCATAAATGTCTTCTTTTGAGAAGTGTCTGTTCATATCCTTTGTCCACTTTTTGATGGAGTTGTTTTTTTCTTGTAAATTTGTTTGTGTTCCTTGTAGATTCTGGATATTAGCCCTTTGTCACATGAATAGATTACAAAAATTTTCTCCCATTCTGTACGTTTCCTGCTCACTCTGATGATAGTTTCTTTTGTTGTGCAGGAGCTATTAATTTAATTAGATCACATGTGTCAATTTTGGCTTTTGTTGCCATTGCTTTTGATGTTTCATTTGTGAAGTATTTGCCCATGCCTATGCCCTGAATTGTATTACCTAGGTTTTCTTCTAGGGTTTTTATGGTTTCAGGTCTTACATTTAAGTCTTTAATCCATCTTGACTTAATTTTTATATAAGTCATAAGGAAGGGATCCAGTTTCAGTTTTCTGCATATGGCTAGCCAGTTTTCCCAACAACATTTATTAAGTAGGGAATCCTTTCCCCATTGCTTGTTTTTCTCAGGTTTGTCAAAGATCAGATAGTTGTAGATATGTGGCATTATTCCTGAGGCCTCTGTTCTCTTCCATTGGTCTATATATCTGTTTTGGTACCAGTACCATGCTGTTTTGGTTACTATATCCTTGTAGTATAGTTTGAAGTCAGGTAGCATGATGCCTCCAGCTTTGTTCTTTTTGCTTAGGATTGTCTTGGCTATACAAACTCTTTTTTGGCTCCATATGAAATTTAAAGTAGTTTTTTACTAATTCTGTGAAGAAAGTCAGTGGTAGCTTGATGGGGATAGCATTGAATCTTTAAATAACTTTGGGCAGTATGCCCATTTTTATGATATTGATTCCTCCTCTCCATGAGCATGGAATGTTTTTCCATTTATTTGTGTCATCTTTTACTTCATTGAGCAGTGGTTTGTAGTGGTCCTTGAAGTGGTCTTTCACATCCCTTGTAAGTTGTATTCCTAGGTATTTTATAATCTTTGTAGCAATTGTGAACAGGAGTTCACTCATGATATGGCTTTCTGAGTGTCTATTATTGGTGTATAGGAATGCTTGTGATTTTTGCAGATTGATTTTATATCCTGAGACTTTGCTGAAGTTGCTTATCAGCTTAAGGAGATTTTGCGCTGAGACAACAAGGTTTTCTAAGTATACAATCATGTCATCTGCAAACAGGGACAATTTGACTTCCTCTCTTCCTATTTGAAAACACTTTATTTCTTTCTCTTGCCTGATTGCCTGACCAGATCTTCCAATACTATGTTGAATAGGAGTGGTGAGAGAGCGCATTCTTGTCTTGTGCTGGTTTTCAAAGAAAAAGTGTCCAGCTTTTGCCCATTTGGTATGATATTGGCTGTGGGTTTGTCATAAATAGCTCTTATTATTTTAAGATATGTTCCATCAATACCTAGTTTATTGAGAGTTTTTATCATGAAGGGGTGTTGAATTTTATTGAAGGCCTTTTATGCATCTATTGAGATAATCATGTGGTTTTTGCCACTAGTTCTCTTTATGTGATGGATTATATTTACTGATTTGCATATGTTGAACCAGCCTTGCGTCCCAGGGATGAAGCCAACTTGATTGTGTTGGATAAGCTTTTTGATGTGCTGCTAGATTTGGTTTTCCATTATTTTATTGAGGATGATCACATTGATGTATGTTACCCTGGAATATTGGTCTAAAATGTTCTTTTTTCATTGTGTCTCTGCCAGTTTTTGTATCTGGATGATGCTGGCCTCATAAAACGAGTTAGGGAGGATTCCCTCTTTTCCCATTGTTTGGAATAGTTTCAGAAGGAATGGTACCAGCTCCTCTTTGTACCTCTGGTAGAATTTGGCTGTGAATCCATCTGGTCCTGGGCTTTTTTTGGTTGGTGGGCTCTTAATTACTGCCTCAGTTTCAGAACTTGTTTTTGGCCTATTCAGGGATTTGACTTCTTCCTGGTTAATCTTGGGAGGGTGTGTGTTTCTAGGAATTTATTCACTTCTTCTAGATTTGCTAGTTTATTTGTACAGAGGTGTTTATAGTATTTTCCAATGTTAGTTTGTACTTCTGTGAGATTAGTGGTGTTCTCTCCTTTATCATTTTTTATTGTGTTTATTTGATTTTTCTCTCCTTTCTTGTTCATTAGTCTGGCTAGCTGTCTATTTTGTTAATCTTTTCAGAAAATAAGCTCATGAATTCATTGATTTTTTGAAGGGGTTTTCATGTCTCTATCTCCTTCAGTTCTACTCTGATCTTAGTTGTTTCTTGTCTTCTGCTAGCTTTTGAATTTGTTTGCTCTTGTTTCTCTGGTTATTTTAAGTGATGTTAGGGTGTTGATTTTAGATCTTTCCTGCACTCTCCTGTGGGAAGTTAGTGCTATAAATTTCCCTCTAAACACTGCTTTAGCTGTGTCCCAGAGATTCTGGTACATTGTTTTTTTGTTCTCATGGGTTTCAAAGAACTTAGTTATTTCTGCCTTAATTTCGTTATTTATCCAGTAGTCATTCAGGAGCACGTTTTTCAGTTTCCATCTAGTTGTGTGATTTTTAGTGAGTTTCTTAATCCTGAGTTCTAATTTGATTTCACTGTGGTCTGAGAGACTGTTTGTTATGATTTCTGTTCTTTTGCATTTGCTGAGGAGTGTTTTGCTTCCAATTATATGGTCAATTTTACAATAAGTGTGATGTGATGCTGAGAAGAATGTATTTTCTGTTGATTTGTGGTGGAGAGTTCTGTAAATGTCTATTACAACTGCTTGGTCCTGAGCTGAGTTCAAGTCCTGAATATCCTTGTTAATTTCTGTCCTTGTTAAATTCCTGTCTAATATTGACAGTGGATGTTAAAGTCTCCCACTATTATTGTGTGGGAGTCTAAGTCTCTTTGTATTTCTCTAAGTGCTTTTTACCACTATGTTATATCCTTGTCTTTTTTGACCTTTGTTGGTTGAAACTGTTTTATCAGAAACTTGAATTGCAACCCCTGCTTTTTTTTTTCTTCCCATTTCTTGGTAAATATCCCTCCATCCCTTTGTTTTGAGCCTATGTCTGTCTGCACATAAGATGGGTCTCCTAAATACAGAACACCAATGGGTCTTGATTCTTTATCCAATTTGCCAGTCTGTGTCTTTTAATTGGGGCATGTAGCCCATTTACATTTAAGGTTAATATTGTTATGTGTGAATTTGATCCCGTCATTATGGTGCTAGCTGGTTATTTTGCCTGTTAGATGATGCGGTTTCTTCATAGTGTCTATGGTCTTTACAATTTGGTATGTTTTTGCAGTGGCAGGTACTGATTTTTCCTTTCCATATTTAATGCTTCCTTCGGGAGCTCTTGTAGGGCAGGCCCGGTGGTGACAAAAATCTCTCAGCAATTGCTTGTCTGTAAAGGATTTTATTTCTCCTTTGCTTATGAAGCTTAGTTTGGCTGGATATGAAATTCTGGGTTGAAAATTCTTTTCTTTAAGAATGTTGAATATTGGCCCTTACTCTCTTATGGCTCATAGAGTTTCTGCAGAGATCCACTGTTAGTCTGATGGGCTTCCCTTTCTGGGTAATGCGGCCTTTCTCTCTGGTTGCCCTTAACATTTTCTCCTTCATTTCAACCTTGGTGAATATGACAATTATGTGTCTTGGGGTTGCTCTTCTCCAGGAGTATCTTTGTGGTGTTCTCTGAATTTCCTGAATTTTAATGTTGGCCTATCTTGCTAGGTTGGGGAAGTTCTCCTGGATAATAACCTGAAGAGTGTTTTTTCCAACTTGGTTCCATTCTCCCCGTTACTTTCAGGTACACCAGTCAAACGTAGGTTTGGTCTTTTCACGTCGTCCCATATGTCTTGGAGGCTTTGTTCGTTCCTTTTCATTCTTTTTTCTCTAATCTTGTCTTCATGCTTGATTTCGTTAAGTTGATCTTCAATTTCTGATGTCCTTTTATCACTTGGTTGATTCAGCTGTTGATATTTGTGTATGCTTCACAAAGCGCTCATGCTGTGTTTTTCATCTCCATCAGGTCATCTATGTTCTTCTTCTAAACTGGCTATTCTAGTTAGCAATTCCTCTAACTTTTTTTTCAAGGTTCTTAGCCTGCTTGGATTGGGTTAGAATATGCTACTTTGGCTCAGAGGAGTTTGTTATTACTCACATTCTGAAGCCTACTTCTGTCAATTCGTCAAACTCATTCTCCATCCAATTTTCTTTCCTTGCTGGTGAGGAGTTATGATCCTTTGGAGGGGAAGAGGGATTCTGGATTTTGGAATTTTCAGTCTTTTTGCACTGGCTTTTTCTCATCTTCGTGGATTTATCTACCTTTGGTTTTTGATGCTGGTGACCTTCAGATGGGGTTTTTTGTGTGGAGGTCCTTTTTGTTGACATTGATGCTATTCCTTTCTGTTTGTTAGTTTTCCTTATAATAGGCCCCTCTGCTGCAGGTCTGCTGGAGTTTGCTGGAGGTCCACTCCAGACCCTGTTTGCCTGGATGTCATCAGCAGAGGCTGCAGAACAGCAAAGATAGCTGCCTGTTCCTACCTCTGGAAACTTTGTTCCAGAGGGGCACATGCCAGATGCCAACTGGAGCTCTCCTGTATGAGGTGTCTGTCAACCTCTGCTGGAGGTGTCTCCCAGTCAGGAGGTATGGGGGCCAGGGACCTTGAGGAGGCAGTCTGTCTCTTAGCAGAGCTTGAGAGCTGTGCTGGGAGATCTGCTGCTGTCTTCGGAGCTGGCAGGCAGAAATGTTTACGTCTCCTGAAGCTGCTCCCACAGCCACCACTTCACCCAGCTACTCTGTCCCAGGGAGACACCTGACTGGGGCTGCTCCCTTTCTTTCAGAGATGGCTGCCCAGAGAGGGGGAATCTAGAGAGTCCGTCTGCCTATAGTGACTTTGCAGAGCTGTGGTGGGCTCCACCCAGTTCGAACTTCCCTGTGGGTTTCTTTATATACTGTGAGGAGGAAACTGCCTAGTCAAGCCTCAGTAATGGTGGATACCCTTCCCCCCACCAAGCTCAAGATTTCTAGGTTGACTTCAGACTGATGTACTGGCAGCAAGAATTTCAAGCCAGTGGGTGTTTGTTTTCTGGGATCCATGGGGGTAGGATCTGCTGAGGTAGACCACTTGGCTCCCTGGCTACAACCCCCTTTCCAGGGCAGTGAATGATTCTGTCTTGCTGGCGTTCCAGGTCCACGGAGGTATGAAAAAAAAAAAAAAAAAAAACCTTCTGCAGCTAGCTCAGTGTCTGCCCAAATGGCCATCTAGTTTTGTGCTTGAAATCCAGGGCCCTGGTGGTATAGGCACCTGAAGGAATATCCTAGTCTGTGGATTATGAAGACCATGAGAAAAGCATAGTATCTGGGCTGGAATGCGCCATTCCTCATGGCACAGTCACTCACAGCTTCCCTTGGCTGGGGGAGGGAGTTCCTCAGCCCCTTTCACTTCCTGGGGGAGGCATGCCCTACCCTGCTTTGGCTCACCCTCCATGGGCTGCACCCACTGTCTAACCAGTCCCAATGAGATGAACTGGGTACCTCAGTTGGAAATGCAGAAACCATCTGCCTTCTGCGTTGATCTTGCTGGGACCTGCAGACTGGAGCTGTTCCTATTTAGCCATATTGGTCCACATCTGTATATCACTCCAATTATTTTTAAAAACTATTGTCACTAAGAGGAAACTCTATGCTTGGTGTCAAAGACATTAAAAATACAACAGGATACAGCCAAACCTTAAAAACAGATATTTTCATATGAGTTTACTGATTTTCATTGTTTTACAATGCCATTGTCAATATAAATATTATTATTAAAGTACAAAAAAACTGTATCCGATTTCAATTTGAATAATGGCCAAAGATGGAGTTGCTCAATTTGACCTAAAAATCTTACTATGCTGAAAACTTGAGATGATTACTAGATTCTTTTCTCTATCCTTAGGAAAAAACCAAAGTTCTCCTAACCCTGAGTTGTTTTCTCATTTCATTCTCCCTTAATAATATCACATTTTCACATCATCCTTTTCTGACCTTCACATCTATTAGACCATTGTAGTGGTGTTATTCAAACATGGCCTTGTAATGTGAACACTTTCAGAAAGTGTAGCCTACTTAGGTGAATGAGAAAGACAGTAGCCACCTACCTTACATATTACTGAAGAACAACATCTGGTAACTGGTGTTCTGTTTTCTAATTCCATAGTTTAAGTCAACTTACATAAAAGATGAAAAGCATATGCTTTCCACTAGTCACCTTGGAATAGAAATTTTAGAGGACAGCAGCAGCAGCAGTCTTTCACTTATACTGTTCAGTGCAGCACCTAGCCTTCTTGGGTGCTTAATAAATATTGAACAATCTAGCAATCAAGCCCTCCAGGCAATGGCTGCAGTTGTTATTCGACACATATGCAGACTGTACACAGTAGGAATTGCCAATCAAACAGCCAGATCTGAACACACAGAAAATAGCAGAGACAACAACAGCAGCATCACCTTCAAATACAAAGGACAATCTATATGTATATATTGTGCTATGTATGAATTTAATAGTATTCATGGTTTCCTTTGCATTCTACTCTGCATTTACATAATTCACTGCATGTGAAATTAGCCAAATGCTAAAAATTCTTCAATGAATATGCTTAACAAAAGGTCAACAATCTCAAATTATTTTTTTTAAATAAATGATGCATTTGCCTGAACTAAGTCCAAAGTTGTCCTGGGTGTGGGATATCTAACACTTTTATGCTATCAAATATGGAATTTCCTTGGTCCTACAAGCTAAAAATTGCTCACTCATGAATTCCATAAGTCTGAGAGTCCACTGAGAAATATGTCCCCTCATTAATATGTCCAATTAATGATTAATGTAAACTTTGCCTTTCGCAAAATGTAGTACTTTGAATTTTAAACCTTTATAATTAAGAACTATCATTTAGCTTTCAGACAATAAAGATGCCATTTAGTAAACTGCATTGTTGCCCTTTTTACAACACTGTTCTCCTGGGAGCCTTGAAGAGTTAATGAATCTCCAAATATCCCTAATCTCTGTGCAAAAATTTAGCTTTTCCTAAGGGATCTGACCCAGTTCTTAAAAATAAAACTTAAACCTCATATAAAAAGCAAGATAAATGAAGGTATGACTGTACTGAGGTGATGGGAAAAGCCTTAACGTGCTTATCATTTCCCTTCTCACCTACATTTTCCTGTGATACTTGCTCTTGTGTCAACCCTTTAAGTGAATATTGCTTGAGCTGCTTAAAATTATATATTCAATGTCAGCTTTATGCTCTAAGGAATATTTAATGTGAGACATCATTCACTTTTGCATGGAAATTAACTCCGTGGTGTGAAAACTGGCTTCAGGTGAATTCTACTTTAAAAAAAAAAATTGCAAGTGAGAACACGAAGAACCTCCAAGCATGCACCACTAGCAGCTGGAGGGTCCAGTATATACAGAAGATTGTCTTACGCACAGATCAATGGAGTCTATTTACTGTACAAAAAAAAAAAAAATACATCCAAATTAGGAAAAATAAGAGTCTTGGGATATGTAAGACATGCACAGAACATTTTTATTCCTTTAAATCTCAAGAACATTGTGAACTCAACGCACACTTTGACATTTAAGAAGGCACTGAAAACATGCTCAGCACAGTGAAGACCTTGTGTTTACTTGCTCTTTAAAATGCATCTTGATACACTCTTATTCCTCCTGACCAGCAGGTAATATTGAGTTACCTCATCCAAACACAGCACTTGGCTGATTTGAATCATTTATTCAATATTTACTGAGTGCTTATGATGTGCCAGGCATAGTAACAGCTGCAAACTGTAAATCAGTAAGACATGCCCCCTCCTGCTCTTAGGAAACACACACTCCAGAAGAGAAGATAGATACACACAGATCATTACAATGCAGTGTGGTAAAGGCTAAAGGAGAAGCATGAACAAAATAGATACTTGGAGAGCAAAGGGCAGGGAGAAGCTAATCAGAGCTGGAAAATAATAAGACAGAATATGTAGGTTTTAAGTACAGCTAAAAGCGTGATCAAAGTAGACTGTACATTCCAGGAAAAAAGAGCAGTTGCCCATATCCTCTAATACTTTTTCCACTAGCTCCTCCAGAATATCCAATTCTAAGGACACAGAGATTTCTCATTCAAGAAGATGGTGATGCAGACTTATTCTTCACTCTAAAAGGTAAAAACACTTAGGATATCTCTGAATAACTTAATATTAATCTTAATATTAATTGTCAATTAATAGGAGGTGGATTTCTACTAATTTCCCTAATGTCAGCAAAAGTCATAGTGATCACTCTAAGCTTGGCACTAGATATATAAAGATGAATATAATTTGCTGCATAATCATCAGGAGTTTGCATTCCAAGGAGAGAGACAGCTATATACTGATGGCATACTAACACAATCTGCTAAGTGCAATTAGGAAAAGATGCCTTCCACGAAATGAGAACATGAAAGAATGGACAATTAGCCCATATAGAAAGGCATTAGAGAAGGAAGGATTTTTTTAAATCATTGAGTATTAAAGAAGAAATATGAGATAGACAAAGAAAATTAGAAACAGAAACCAGACAAAAGAACTGGATGAACTAACCCATGGAAGCACCAAACAGCACTATACCAGCATCTTAAAAATCTTATGTGTCATGGAGCATAAGGAAGAAGGCAAAGGAGAAATATGAACCTAGGACGTAAACAGTTACCAGATACTTGGGCATATTACACATTGGGTTTTTGGAAGAAGCTCTGTATTATTATGGTCTGACTAGACCATAATGTGGGCAGACAATCTACAAAAGAGAAAACAGAGATGCTAAAAATGTAGTCACTGGCCAAGTTTGCGAGAAATGTAAGTAGCAGAGCCAGAGGTCAGAGTCATGTCTGTCCTCTTCCAGAGCCCACCCTTGACTACTATGACTCCATAAGTGAGTTGTGGGGCTATTTTCAGGTCTTCCATTAAGTTACCTTGCCTTTTTGTTCCTCTCATTATCGATCGATGATATAGTGTGAGGAGCTATAGCAAGAATGTGTTTGGGATTCACAAAAATGGAAAACATGAGATTGTTTGGAAGAAGAATACCACACAAACACTAATGTGATGTCAGAAGCCAGTGTGATTTTTTTCCCACTAAAGCAACAGAGTGTTTTCAAATTAAAGTCATAATTGTACCTAGAATGCTAATAGGTGCAGCTGTGTAACCTAATCAGTAAACAAAGAAGATGACAGAGAGAAAGGAAATAGAATGTAAGAAAGCAGGGCAACTGAACATGTAGCCTAAATAATTTGAAGAAGACGAGGCGTGCGTGTAATATTAGCAAAAAATATATTAAAAAATGATTCTTATGTAAAGGGAAATTAATTGTATTCTCTGGCAATGATATTATCAGAAATATTGGACTAAATTGATGAGAGAATAATAGCCTATATAGTAGAAAATATTTTAGAAGAAAAATTAACTGCAGAGTAGCAAGATTTTTGATATGTGGAAGAAAAAATTACTTATAATTTTCCATTTGCAGTTTTCCAGAGTAATTGAGCCTATTTTCTTTATACCAGAATCCTTCAATATTGGACAGGGGCTGATGAACATAGGTGACTTAACAGGGGTCCTTTCCTTTCTGCCATAAGTTTTCAATGATGCTCTGACATCATATCAAGTTTCAAGAAAACCCTCTCTTTGTAGCAATTGTAAATGGGAGTTTACTCATGATTTGGCTCTCTGCTTGTCTATTGATATATAGCAATGCTTATGATTTTTGCACATTGATTTTGTATCCCAAGACTTTGCTGAAGTTGCTTATCAGTTTAAGAAGCTTTTGGGCTGAGACAATGGGGTTTTCTAGATATAGGATCATTTCATTTGCAAAGAGGAAGACCGTTAACAAGGGAAGTGAAGGATCTCTTCAAGCAGAACTACAAACCACTGTTCAAGGAAATCAGAGAGGACACAAATAAATGGTAAAACATTCCATGCTCATGGACAGGAAGAATCAATATTGTAAAAATGGCCATACTGCTCGAAGTAATTCATAGATTCAATGCTATTTCCATTAAACTACCATTGACACATCACAAAATTAGAAAAAAGAAAACTACTTTAAAATTCACGTGGAACCAAAAAAAGGGTCTGTACAGCTAAGACAAACCTAAGCAATAAGAACAAAGCTGGAGGCATCACACTACCTGACTTCAAACTATATTGCAAGTCTACTATAACCAAAACAGTATGGTACTGGTACAAAAACAGACATATAAACAAATGGAACAGAATAGAGATCTCAGAAATAAGACCACATATCTACAGCCATCTGATCTTTGGCAAACATGACAAAAACAAGCAATGGAGAAAGGATTCCCTATTTAATAAATGGTGCTGGGAAACCTGGCTAGCCATATGCAGAAAATTGAAACTGAACTCCTAATTTACACCTTATTCAAAAATTAACTTGAGATGAATTAAATACTTAAATGTAAAATCCAAAACTATAAAACCCCTAGAAGAAAATCAAGGTAATACCATTCAGGGCATAGGCACAGGGAAAAATTTCATGATGAAAACATCAAAAGCAAAAATTGACAAATGGGATCTAATTAAACTAAAGAGCTTCTGAATAGCAAAAGACGCAATCATCAAAGTGAACAGACATCCTACAGAATGGAAGGAAAGTTTTGCAATCTATCCATCTGACAAAGGTCTAATATCCAGAATCTACATGCAACTTAAACAAACTCACAAGAAAAAAACAAACAACCACATTAAAAGGCAGGCAGAGGACATGAACAGACACTTCTCAAAAAGAAGACAGTTGTGCAGCCAACAAACATGAAAAAAAAAGCTCATCATCACTGATCATTAGAGAAATGCAATACAAAACCACAACGAGATACCATCTCATGCCAGTGAAAATGGCAATTATTAAAAAGTCAAGAAACAAAAGATGCTGGTGAGGCTGTGGAAAAGTAGAAATGTTTTTTTTGTTTTTTTTTTGTTTTTTTTTTTTGAGGCAGAGTCTTGCTCTGTCACCAGGCTGTAGTGCAGTGGCGCCATCTTGGCTCACTGCAGCCTCTGCCTCCCGGGTTCAAGTGATTCTCCTGCCTCGGCCTCCTGAGTAGCTGGGACTACAGGTGCCCGCCACCATGCCCGGCTAATTTTGTGTGTTTTTAGTAGAGACCGGGGTCTCACCATGTTAGCCAGGATGGTCTCGATCTCCTGACCTCGTGATCTCCCCACCTCAGCCTCCCAAAGTGCTGGGATTACAGGCATGAGCCACCACACCCGGCCCCAAAATGCTTTTACACAGTTGGTGGGAGTGTAAATTAGTTCTACCATTGTGGAAGACTGTGTGGCAATTCCTCAAAAACATAGAGGCAGAAATACCATTTGACCCAGCAGTCCCATTACTGGTACATAACCAAGAAATATAAATCATTTTATTATAAAGAAACATGCATGCAATTGTTCATTGCAGTGCTATTCACAGTAGCAAACCATGGAACCAACCTAAATGCCCATCAGTGATAGGCTGGATAAAGAATATATGGGGCTGCGGGTGGTGGCTTATGCCTGTAATCCCAGCACTTCGGGAGGCCAAGGTGGGTGGATCACCTGAGGTCAGGAGTTTGAGACCAGCCTGGCCAACATGGTGAAACCCTGTCTACTGAAAACACAAAAATTAGCTGGGCGTGGTGGCGCATGCCCATTAGTAATCCAAGCTACTCAGGAGGCTGAGGCAGGAGAATTGCTTGAACCTGGGAGGCGGAGGTGGCAGTGAGCTGAGATCACGCCACTGCACTTGAACCTCAGTTACAGAGCAAGACTTTGTCTCGAATAAAATATTAATAAAGGAAGGAAGGAAGGAAGGAAGGAAGGAAGGAAGGAAGGAAGGAAGGAAGGAAGGAAGGAAGGAAGGAAGGAAAGAAGAAAGGAAGGAAAGAAAGAAGGAAGGGTGGTATATATACACCATGGAATACTCTGCAACCATAAAGTGGAATGAGATCATGTCCTTTGCAGGGACATGGATAGAACTGGAAGCCATTATCCTCAGCAAATTAACGCAGGAAGAGAAAACCAAACACCACATATTCTCGCTTATAAGTAGGAGCTGAACAATGAGAACACGTGGACACAGGGAGGGGAACAACACACACTGGTGCCTGTTGTTGGGTGGAAGGGGGAAGGGAGAGCATCGGTATAAATAGCTAATGCATACGGGGCTTAATACCTAGGTGATGAGTTGACAGGTGCAGCAAACCACCATGGCACACATTTACCTATGTAACAAATATGCACCTTTTGTACATGTATTCTGGAACTTAAAAATTAAATTAAATTTTTTGAAAAGTTTCAAGAAAATACTGTCCAGGAAAATGGTTTTCTGTACTCTTTGAAAGAACAATACTGTGTTAATAAAGGCTGACAATGGAAGGAAACCATGAATACTCTCAAACACAATGACAACCTGACCCTCTCATTTTCTTCATCTCTGAGTGAAATGCTGGAGGCAGGGGAAGGTGTTGAAGTTAACATAAGAATTAAAGAATTGGCACTGCCAAGCATGCTCTTTGAGCTAATGTTATTAACATATCTTCTGTCCAGCAATTTGTTCAGGTTAAACATCAGAAAGGGGTAAGGTAAGTGTCTATTTTTACAATACAGCTGGGGTTTTAAAACTTCTGGTTTGAACACAAAGCATGTTATTAAGCTGAGGTTTTTCAAAGCAGGAACATCTCATGAAATTGATTTGCTAGGGTTTCATTTGAAAATGTAATGACAAGTATTCAGTCGAAGACCAGGATACCAATCTGTGCATACATATTTATCAATGTCTTTTGGGAGAAAAATCCAGGTGACTCCAAATTTAGATTTTGGCCCTGATCTTGTTTATTTTGTACCTAGAATGTGTTACATACAGCCTAGGTCAGATGGACAATAAGTCATTCTTTAAAGTAATTACTGAGTACCTGCTGTTTTAAGGGAATTTAAGGGACAGCAAGACATATGATGAAGTACATCATATATGGGTCTTCAAGGAACTTGTAAAATTTTGAGAAAATAGATGACTACACTAAAAGATTTAAATGTAAAGTAGTACAAGTGATTGATACAGAATATAAGAGTCAGCAGAAGGATAGAGAACATTATTTTTACAATCTGAATCATATGACATGAAATGACAGTAACTCGATCCTCAACTAGAAATCTCAACTAGACGTCAGTATTGCCTGAGTATGTTCATTCTCCACAGTTCAAAACAGCCGTTTGGTATCCTTTTCTCTCTTCTCAAACCATTAACATTCTTCCCCAACTCTAGGTTCATGACCCAGCTCCATAATTCATTAACGAAATAAAAACAGTCATAATTCAGATTACCTCACTCCCCAGCTAACAGCTATATAAAAGCTTCCCACTGCCTTAAAATAGAATCCAAACTTTTACCTACAAGTCTGCAAGGCTGCAGATGATGTCTTCCCTGCTTGCCTCTCCCTCCCGTTTTCATACTTCTCTCCACTCTGTAGTCTTGGTTCCACTCTCATTGACCTTTCACTTCCTTGAATAGACCCAACGTATTGCTGTCTAGTGACTTTGCACCCACAGTTACCTCTGCCACAAATATCCTTTCCTTTGGCTTTCTCATGGTCAGCTTTTAGTTATCATTCAGTTCTCAGCTTAAATGCCACCTCTCTCTTTTTTTTTTAAAGCAAGTTCTTAGAGACTTACAAAGAGACTTAGACTCCCACACAATAATAATGGGAGACTTTAACACCTCAAATGCCACCTCTTAAGAAATGCTTTCCTAAATCTGGGTGTCCATCAACAGACAAATAAAGAAAATGGGGAACATACACACAATGGATTACTATTCAGCCACAAAAAAGAATGGGATTCTCTCATTTGCAGCAACATAGATGGAACTGGAGGACATTAAATTAAGTGAAATAAGCCAGGCACAGAAAGAAAAACTTAGCGTGTGCTCACTAATTCATGGTAGCTGAAAATTAAAACAATTGAACTCATGGACATAGAGAGTAGAACGATGGTTACTAGAGGCTGGGAAGGGTATTGGGGAGTGGGAAGGAAGTAGGGATGGTTAATGGGTACAAAAATATAGTTAGATGGAATGAATGAGATCTAGTATTTGATAGCACAACAGGGTGATTACAGTCAACAATAATTTATTGTATATTTTATAATAACTAGAGAAGTATAATTTGAATGTTTGTAACACAAATTATAAATGTTTGAGGCGATGGATACTCCATTTACCCTGAAATGATTATTATGCATTGTTTGCCTGTATCAAAATATTTTATGTATCCCATAAATATAGACAACTACTATGTACCCATAAATTTTTAAGTGCCTTTCCTTACTATCTCATCTAAAGAAGCTCTACTGCATCCCTTCCCCTAAACTGAGCATTTTCTTTTGTATAGCTAATCTTGTTTTTACTTTAGGACTGTGGCTTTCTAAAATTATCTTGTTTATTTATTTACTTTGGTTTTGACTGTCTTGTACCACTGGAATGGAAGTTCTATTGGGAAAAGAACCTGTCTGACATCTCCAGTGACTTACCCTAGGCCTGGTTTATAAAACTCAAAATATATCTGCTGATTGAATTAGTGAATGCATAACTAAAAGAATGGCTAAGCCTGAAAGTAAATGTGCAAAGGAGAGCTATACAATATGTGATATTTGTAGGTTAATCCTTAGACATGATGGGGCAGTATTGGCTTCCAAACATGATATTCAAGTATAGAGAAACTCTTTCCCCCTTTGTTGTCAGGAAGTGTATGGTTACCCCATAGCATCAGAAAAATCCAATTTATCTGTGATTTGAGCTGATAGTCAAAGGGGTAACAAATATTTATTAAATAACATTGACTTTATATTATTTTCACCCACTAATTTTGCACTTACATTTTTTTTAATAACATTTCCTGTTGTCCAGCTAGTTGGACAGTTCTTCTATCAATGACAAATTTGTTAGTGCAATACAACACAATTACATATTCACAAGTATGCCAAAGACTGCAAATACCCTTGAGTAATTAACGTTCTCTAATTATATTACGCAGAAACCTACAGTATGATGCCCTCCTCTAAACCCCTAAAGAATAAGAAGATTCTAGTTTACATGAGCTATACTATCAAAAAGTTGAAAGAATATTTACTGTTGCAATATAGAATAGGACTTTATGCTTTATTAATGAAGTGAAGAATACATTCAGTGAAATATGTATTTCTTTTAATGTTTCTTAATTTAATATTGAACATTTCTTTCTTTAAGTGGACTTTGGGAGAGAAAAAAGAAATCCAACGGATTCAAATTGGAGGAAATAGTCAAGAGCGTTAAAATAATTCTCTACACATTTTTCTTTGCACGCATTTAATTTACATGAATCTCAGCAATAGCTTTGAAAAGCAAGTACCTCTTAAGAGACTTTTAGTTACTTTTAGTACCACTCTCTGGGTTCTTATAGCCACTTTAACATTAAGGTGGCTTGGGGAAAAACTCATACCATTCCTGAAAAGAAGCTCTTTAAGTAAAAAGAAAAAAAAAAAAAAACCTTTTTTCTTCTCTTAATTTTATTCTTCCCACTATTTCCTTTAATGTACTCACTAATATAATGCAAGATAATGTTGCACATAAGTTCTGAACATGTACTTTTGGACTGATAATTTCATAGGTTAGAACATTCACTCAGAACACTCATTAGATTACTATGTCTTCTATCCTATTCTATAATTTTTCATATATCCATATGTCTATCCAAACACAAAAGACAGTGGCTGCTCTCTGCTGAGAAATGAAATGGAAATCTCCATTACAATACATTGTCTCCTGTATGAATGCTCTGCATTTCCAGCTGTCTTCACTGTATTAACTGATGTCATCTTGTAGATTTGTAGCCTTGTCTAAACTGCTCTTGCAATGACACTAATAATAAAAAGATACATCATGAGCAGCAGTTATTAATATATAACACTAATTACATAAAACATTGTTTTGTCTAACACTAAGATATTACATTAAAAACTGCCCTATCATCTTCATTTAACATCAACATAGTCTATACATGGAGAACTATATTTTGAAAGGGAACTTGGCTAACTCTTTTTAAAGTCTTATGAAAAGTGGCTTTGAAATTATGCTATATCACCAACCAAGCCATTATATAAATTTGCTTTTGTGAATGATGATCAATCTGAGTAGCAAAAGTTTAATAATACAAAACGAATATGAATTATTCAAAAAGGAGCAAGCATTTAATGTTTTTTAATGAAAATGCAGATAATAAAAGAGGAAATGTCTTAACAATTTGGGGCTTTTTTGCAATTTTGTACTTCCCACTCATGTAACTATAAAAAATGCTTTGCAATATGGGAAGAGCATGGAAATCACCATTTTGAAACGTACTGAATCAATGTATGCCTTTATTGGCTAGAACTTTTCTTGCTAATTGCATACCTAAATACCTTGCAGTCAAGAGACAGATTGGAAAAGGAGAGAGTGTAACCAAATTTTATTAATCAATAACTAATAGTAGAACATGAAATGCTTAAAATTGTGTCTGTGATCACAATAAAACGTGTCAAATGGTCATGGTCCTTAGGATATTAGTCTTTCAATAAGCCTGGCTCACTCTAGCAGTGTCCCAGAAATGGATATATGAGAAGAAACTCTAGATGTTGGCATCAGATTTACAATTGTGTTTTTCATTTCTCTGTCCTGTCATTCTCACATTTGGCTTTCCTGTTTTTTCCACTCCCCAGTTCTTTTAAAGTTACATGTTAGATCTCAGTCCCCGCCCACCTCCTTGGTTTGTCAATTGGTTTCAGTTAATTGTCCCAACATATGTCAGTACTCAAGATGTTATTTCTATTGTCTACCTGGTAACTTTATGAACTTTGATCATAAGTAAGAGAAGAGGTAATATTCTTCCTTATCCTTTCACCTGCTCCTCATTGAACCTTCCCACTTCACCATCCTGGCTAACACGGTGAAACCCCGTCTCTACTAAGAAATACAAAAAAAAAAAAAAATAGCCGGGGGAGGTGGCGGGCGCCTGTAGTCCCAGCTACTCGGGAGGCTGAGGCCGGAGAATGGCGTGAACCCGGGAGGCGGAGCTTGTAGTGAGCTGAGATCCGGCCACTGCACTCCAGCCTGGGCTACAGAGCGAGACTCCGTCTCAAAAAAAAAAAAAAAAAAAAGAACCTTCCCACTTCAAACCAGTCAGTTATACCTCAACCTGGTACTGGCTAGGTCCTTCCTTGTATGATAGAGGAACGAGCAGGTGACAGTACCTCTCAGGGTGGTTGAGCCTCTGGAAAAGGGTGGGGGGATGGCATCTAAAACAGAGGACTATCTCAGGGGCATCATCAGAGTATGCAGTAGATGTTTGATTGGAGCCTGAGGAATTTTCAGTGATTCAATCACATACATTGCTGATAGAGACAGAATGTGTCACAGCTATCTGCAAATGTCATATGAGGCAAATGTGCACATGTTGTACAGGAAAAAAACCAACAGGACTTCAATTCTCATAAAAATGTTACTTATGTGTTAGTAACACATAAGTAAAAAAATATAACATTAATATAAAATATATTAATATAAATAAAAAAATATAAAAAATATAACACATAAGTAAAAAAATATAACATTATAAATGCTATATTTTTGAGTTCAAGGCAAAAGATTTATATCTATCTTAGGTTGTATCTGAGTGGAGAGAAGAATCCAACAAACATTGTTTGAGGAACTATGAGTGTAGAAAACTTGGAATCTCTAGTTCTTAGACCTGGTACGTGTAGGGTACCTGCTAAATTAATGAATGCTGCATGGAAAAATAAATTAATAAAATAAGCTGGCATTCTAAAAAGAAAAATACAATTTCAACAAATAGGACCTTTGAAGAAAATGTTTTTTAAATAAAAAATGAAGAAATAAACAATGTGGATTTAGATAGATAAATACAGCAAGAAGAAAATAATATAATCTGTATATGAGTAGAGATATAAAGACTAGAATAGTTTTAAAATCAAAGAGGCAAAATATAGAACTGACTAGGAAAATGGATATGGCATAATGTTATTTTTGGACCTGTGATCAGATCAACAATAACTTCTACTTATTCTGTACACTCTGGAAGACTGATAATTGAGGAGGTAAATTCAGTAAAGGCAAAGAAGCTGTGAGTCACCAAAATAAATAAATAAATAAATAAATAAATAGTCTGATTCTCATGGAATTTGGTTGGACTTAGAATGTGTTTTAGAGATACACTACAAAACACAGTCACTTCAAAAGAAACAAGAATTGTATGGCACATCTACCTCAAACTCTGTAGACTACTATAAAATTTTCAAATTTGAGGAATACTTCAAAGTAACCAAAAATATTTTAATTTTACCAATCTGATAAGTTCTCTGTCAGGACCGATTCATTTGCTATTTGTTGTATTACCTCATTTGCTATTCATTGCCATTTGTACTTTTATCATCATAACTTAGCATTAATCACCACAGCATTAAAATAAAATGCCATTGTAATTCTATATTGATGGCATAAATGTCTTGAAGTGACACCTATGCTTAGCAATTTATTTTATCTATCAAACAGATGTCCATTTATTTTTAAAGACCTTTTCTGTATAATTATAGATAATATCTAATTATCAAGTCAATATATTGATTATTTTTCATTAGGGTTATTTAATGGAGATTTGCCATTCTATTATTTGAGAACCAGAATTTCATCATTAATTGAATCTTGATCTTATAAAGAAGAAAAAAATAATAATTTACTATTAGAAAGGGACTTTTTTTTCTCATTATAATACAGTTAGTTAATTCTATTCACTATCTAACCAAGTATAAATTATCTTCCCAATAATTTTTAGTATGGTTCGATATGTTCTTAAAATGAAGTCCTAATTATAACGCATCTCCATGTCAGTCATCTGTCAAAAGGGGTTTTAGTTTCCAACTCTGACATTAAGAATATTCAATATTCTCCTTAATTCGTTGTATATTTTGGTCTCTATTTTCTTTGCAAACATAATTAGTCAGCATATTGTATCTCTTTTGTCAGGAAAAGACAAACCTGACTCTAATCTTAATTAAATAATATAGCCCAACAATCAGATATCAGATCTGTATCATACCATAAGATTCACTTATTGAAGGACTCGTTTTGTGAGTGACCCTTGGACGGCTGGACTAGGATAATCCCTGGACTAGGGAAACCAAAGAGCACTACTATGACTGAAAAATATCAGTTGGGCCAGGAGACTAGATCCAAGAAAATTTGACTAACAAACTGTGCAGCTTCAAACTATAGCTACACTTACTATTGAAAGAACCCCATTGTGTAAAAATTAAACACCTCTTATTTTTCTGTTAGCAATTATCAAACTTTGGAGTATGAAAGAATCACTAAGTTCCACTCCCAGAAATTCTGATACTCATGGATCTGCGAGTACAGCCCAGCCACTGCATTTTTACCAATAGGTCATGGAATGCCAGTGCAAATGAATAATGTTCAACACATAGAAAAATATCCTGAAACTCTACAAGATAAAATATTTTAATAGAATAAATACATCTTATGAGTGTATGTAAATTAATCATAATTTTTTCATCTCTTTCTGAGTTTAAGCTACAGTTTGATCACATTGCTCAAGAATCAGAACAGACTAATAGAAAGAGCACAGTGACTCATGCCTGTAATCCCAGCACTTTGGAGGTCGAGGCGGGCGGATAGTAAGGTTGGGAGATTGAGAACATCCTGGCTAACACGGTGAAGCCCCGTCTCCGATAAAAATACAAAAATTAGCCAGGTGTGGTGGCACACGCCTGTAATCCTAGCTACTTGGGAGGCTGGGGCAGGAGAATTGCTTGAACCCAGGAGGTGGAGGTTGCAGTGAGCAGAGATTATGTCACTGCACTCAAGCCTGGAACGAGACTCCATATCAAGATATAGAAAGAAAGAAAGGAAAGAGAGAGAGAGAGAGAGAGAGAGAGAGAGAGAGAGAGAGAGAGAGAAAGAAGGAAGGAAGGAAGGAAGGAAGGAAGGAAGGAAGGAAGGA
>NC_037675.1:29927078-29963414 GCF_003255815.1 Theropithecus gelada | reverse complement strand
GAAGGAAGGAAGGAAGGAAGGAAGGAAGGAAGGAAGGAAGGAGGAAGGAAGGAAAGAAGGAAGGAAGGAAGGAAGGAAGGAAGGAAGGAAGGAAGGAAGGAAGGAAGGAAGGAAGGAAGGAAGGAAGGAAGGAAAGAAAGAAAAGAAAAAGAAAAGAAAGAGTTACAGAAAGACATGTGGTCCCAAGGTGAGACCGGACTCTCTGAACTTCAGCAAAAGTGTAGAGGTCAAAAGGGTTCCAAAAAGAGCTGTCTCTCTCCATCTACTAGGTTACTCGAGCCTATCTGAAAGGAGTTTTAAAAATCCACGGATAGATAAAATCTCTAAAAACTTAACTCTTGCCTGTGACTCTAAACATTTCCAAGCAGCTTTAAGGAAACAAAGTATGTTTAAAGCTTTTCAGTCAAAGTAATATTAATTGATGAATATTATAGCACTCTATAGAACATAGTGTGAATACTTAAACCAAGTGTGCGTGAATGTGTGTTAGTCCCATCACCTCAATTTAAAGATGTATTGTCTGCTATGATTTACAGGTACAAGGACCTAAAAAAAAGACATCACCACTTCACACCATGAAGTGGTCCAATCATACCCTGTTACCTTGTCAATAATTGACAATTGCAGACATATAGAGATATAAGTCTATAATTCTATGTTGTTAATTATGTGTGAATATGCTAATACAACCCTGATTTTGTTTTAAGACTCCTAATGAAATTGAACTCAAATACTTATTATTTATAACTGAAAATATTTTAAAGTAAGTCAGAAAATCTAGAGTTCCTCTATTTATGACAAACCCACAGCCAATATCATACTGAATGGGCAAAAACTGGAAGCATTCCCTTTGAAAACTGGCACAAGACAGGGATGCCCTCTCTTGCCACTCCTATTCAACATAGTATTAGAAGTTCTGGCCAGGGCAATCAGGCAAGAGAAAGAAATAAAGGGTATTCAATTAGGAAAAGAGGAAATCAAATTGTCCTTGTTTGCAGATGACCTGATTGTATATTTAGAAAACCCCATCATCTCAGCCCAAAAGCTCCTTAAGCTGATAAACAACTTCAGCAGAGTCTCAGGATACAAAATCAATGTGCAAAAATCACAAGCATTCCTGTACATCAATAACAGACAAACAGAGAGGCAAATCATGAGTGAACTCCCATTCACAATTGCTACAAAGAGAATAAAATACCTAGGAATCCAACTTACAAGGGATAGGAAGGACATCTTCAAGAAGAACTACAAACCACTGCTCAATGAAATAAAAGAGGACACAAACAAATGGAAGAACATTCCATGCTCATGGACAGGAAGAATCAATGGCCATAGTGCCCAAGGTAATTTATAGATGCAAGGCCATTCCCATCAAGCTACCAATGACTTTCTTCACAGAATTGGAAAAAACTACTTTAAAGTTCATACGTAACCAAAAAAGAGCCCCCATTGCCAAGACAATCCTAAGCCAAAAGAACAAACCTGGAGGCATAACGGTGCCTGACTTCAAACTATACTACAAGGCTACTGTAACCAAGACAGCACGGTATTGGTACCAAAACAGAGAGGTAAACCAATGGAACAGAACAGAGGTCTCAGAAATAACGCCACACATCTACAACCATCTGATCTTTGGCAAACCTGAGAGAAACAAGAAATGGGGAAAGGATTCCATTTAATAAATGGTGCTGGGAAAACTGTCTAGCCATATATAGAAAGTTGAAACTGGATCCCTTGCTTACACATTATACAACAATTAACTCAAGATGGATTAAAGACTTAAATGTTAGACTTAACTATAAAAACCCTAGAAGAAAACCTAGGCAATACCATTCAGGACATAGGCATTGGCAAGGACTTCATGACTAAAACACCAAAAGCAACGGCAACAAAAGCCAAAATAGACAAATGGGATCTAATTAAACCAAAGAGCTTCTGCACAGCAAAAGAAACTACTATCAGAGTGAACAGGCAACCTACAAAATGGGAGAAATTTTTTGCAATCTACCCATATAACAAAGGACTAATATCCAGAATCTACAAAGAACTTAAACAAATTTACAAGAAAAAAACAACCCCATCAAAAAATGGACAAAGGATATGAACACACACTTCTCAAAAGAAGACATTTATGCAGCCAACAGACACGTGAAAAAATGCTCATCATCACTGGTTTTCAGAGAAATGCAAATCAAAACCACAATGAGATACCATCTCACACCAGTTAGAATGGTGATCATTAAAAAGTCAGGAAACAACAAATGCTAGAGAGTATGTGGAGAAATAGGAAGACTTTTACACTGTTGGTGGGACTGTAAACTAGTTCAACCATTGCAGAAGACAGTGTGGCGATTCCTCAAGGACCTAGAACTAGAAATACCATTTGACCCAGCCATCCCATTACTGGGTGTATACCCAAAGGATTATAAATAATACCCAAAGGATTATAAAGACACATGCACACGTATGTTTATTGCAGCACTATTCACAATAGCAAAAACTTGGAACCAATCCAAATGTCCATCAATGAAAGACTGAATTAAGAAAGTGTGGCACATATATAGCATGGAATACTATGCAGCCATAAAAAAGGATGAGTTCATATCCTTTGCAGGGACATGGATGAAGCTGGAAACCATCATTCTGAGCAAACTACCACAAGGACAGAAAACCAAACACCGTATGTTCTCACTCATAGGTGGGAATTGAACAATGAGAACACTTGGACACAGGGTGGGGAACATCACACACGGGGGTCTGTAGTGGGGTGGGAGGCAGGGGGAGGGATAGCATTAGGAGATATATCTAATGTAAATGATGAGATAATGGGTGCAGCAAACCAACATGGCACATGTATACTTATGTAACAAACCTGCACGTTGTGCACATGTACCCTAGAGCTTAAAGTATAATAACAAAAAAAGAAAATCTAGAGCTCCTATGTTATCATATGTCTGATTTTACTTTGTCTGAAACATACATAGTATTTAGCTATATGCCAAGTGTGTCTACTTGCAAAAGTTAAAATAAATGTTTTTACAATCTAGATAAATTACATCAATAATAAATATGACTGATAGATCAGAAAAATCAGTTCAACAGACATACAATTATTCACTTAATTTGGGGAAGAAGGGAAGCTACTAAATATTGCTCCCATGAAGGACTAGATAGATGCAGGCAGCAACGGATGAATCCACTAGTACCTCCTAAAGCATTGTCTCCAAATAAACTACACATTTTTACTGATTATATCTGCATATGTGTGAGTGGTTATACACCCCACACACAGGCACATACATATATACATACACACATATACAACACACATATATAGAGACATACTATTTTTTTTTAGATTATATGAACCACCAACAGTTTCTTTCTTAAAGTCTTGTACCAAATTAGCCACAAACACCAACCACGATGTAAATAAAGTAGTATTTGTTAAAATAACTTTCACTCAAATTATTTTGGAGTAAATATTACTAAATATTTTAGAAGCAGTATTAAGAAAATGGTAATATTATGATATATTATGTTATTTTCTCCCATTTTTGAAGGAATTTGACTTCCTGAAGCCCACTAAGCAGGAAGAAAAAACAAAAGATAAATTACTGCCCAAAATGTCTTTTTAAACAATCTTTTAAAAACTATTTTTTCTTTTGTGGAATAATCATTCAATTCAAATGAATTAAACAATGAAACTGGCAACATAAAATATAAAAATTTTGTTAGCAGCTGAAATGTTTTTTAAAATACCTACCTATTTAATATTTACTTTCATTTAAAAGGTTCAATGTTTTATGGAAAGTAAAAGAAAATATTGAACTCACCAAGCTCCAGTTTATTTCTTTAAATTTAGATTTCAGTCTGCAGTGTGAGGTATAACCTTGTAAATGTATGAGTTACATTTATATGATTAGTGTGTCTGTGACGAACCTTCAGTTTCTTTTCTGTAATACAATAAATCATAATCAGCCTGTGAACTTTCATGTGGAAAGTGCTGTTTTACATTTATCAGGCCTTATGTTTTCTAACCCTGTGGATCCAAGTAATTTACTGGGCACAGAGATAGCACTGAGTAAACATTTGTTGAATTTTTTAAAACAGTAATTATACTTATAAAAAGGAGACTAAGTTAATATAAATAAAAATATTGAAGAGTAAAAATTTTAGAAATATTTAATAATATGTATTAGTTAGAACAAAATCTATCTAAATAAAGTTTGGCTAACAATATTTAGCAATATAAATCCCTTGAATTAGTAGCCAGACTCTTAGAGAGTGAGCATAGAAAAACTTCATTTGAAAACCTATTAAAATAGAGATAAATGGTTTTTGGGATAGAACAGTGAAGAGATGCAAGTAAGGACCATGAAAGCAAGATAAATTGAGATCACTCATTCCTGACATAAAGATGAAATTGAAACCTTGGGTATCAAATCCAGAAATTAAATCTAAGAAAAAACTTGTTTGTCTAGAAGGTACAAAATTAAGATCTAAAGTACATCAAGAAAAAAACAGTTTAATAATTGGGGAACCATTGGGGGGGAAAATGGATTTTATGCCATTTTTAATGTTAAGCAGGAATGCAGTTTATAATTTTTGGCATTCAGAAGTGGACCACCTATGAACCCCAACAATAGACATTCCTGCTCATGGACTCCAACTCCAATTCCCTCTTCCTGTCGATCCCACCAACCTGCCCATCCAGAATCTATGGCCAGACTGACTGGTGAAGGGCTTTCCCTTCCAAAGATGGTCTACAATGACTGGTAGAAGTGACTACTTCTTCAAGTGCACAGACACGAAGGCAATGCTACAAGGATAATAAAGAATCAGGGAAACAAAACATCACCAAAGGGACAAAATAAAGCCCCAGTAACAAATCCTAAACATTAGAGATCTATAAACTACCTGACAAAGAATTCAAAGTAATAATATTAAAGAAGCTCCGTGAGCTACAACAAATACAGGTAGACAACAATAAAAATCAGGAAAACAATACACGAAGTTTGGCAAAGATATAGAAAGTGTGCAAAAGAACCAAACAGAAATTCGGAACCTAAAAAACACAAAGACTGAACTGAATAATTCAATAAAGAACTTCAAGAGTAGACTCAATCAAGCAGAATAGTCAATAAACTCCAAGACAGGTCACCTGAAATTATCCAGTCACAGGAGCAAAGAGAATAAAGGAGAAATAAACTCTATAGAACTTACTGGGCACTGTCAGTTGAACCAAAACACACATTATGAGAATTTCAAAAGGAGAAGAGACAGAGAAAGGAATAGAAAGCTTATTTAGAGAATTAATGACTGAAAACCTGCTAAAAGTAGGAAGGGAAACGGACATTCAGACAATGAAATCCCAAAGTCCTCAAATAGGTTAAACTTAAAAATGTCTACACTGAGACACATTAATGAAATTACCAAAGATGAAGAGGCAATTTTGAAAGCAGCAAGAGAAAGCATCTCACCACATTCAAAAAAACTTACATAAGACTATCAGTGATTCTTCAATAGAGACACACAGGCCTGAAGATAGTAGAGTGATACATTCAGTGAAAGAAAGCAAAATACTATCAACTAAGAATACTATACCTGGCAAAACTGTCCTTTAAAAATGAAGAAGCAATAAAGACTTTCCAGACAAACAAAAATTGAGAGAGTTCATCACCACTAGATGACTTAGAGAAGTGTTAAAGAGAGTTTTTCCAGTTGAAATGAAAGAACACTAAACAGCAACATGAAAACCCATGAGAGTATAAATCTCAATGGTAATGGTAAATATATAGACGAATACAGAATAATGCAACCACTTTACCCTAGCATCAAAAATAAAAGACAAAAGTATTAAGCATGACTATAACCACAAAAACTTTTAATGAATAATAATATAAAAACAAAGATATTCTGCCATCAATAACATGAACTGTATGTGAGGGATGTGAAAGTATAGAGTTTTTTGTGTAACTGAAGTTAAGTTGTTTTCAGCTTAAAATATACAATTGTAATTATAAGAAGTTTCATGCAAGCTTCATGGTAACTGCAAATAAAAACTTAAAGCATATCCCAAAGAGTAATAATAATAAATAGAAAACAATGAAAGTATGTAAATTTAAAAAATTATCAAATAACAAAGACAACAAGAGAGGATAAGAGGAACAAGAGAACTACAAAATAGACATAAAACAACAACATGGCAGTAATAATTCCTTAGCTATCAATAATTACTTTAAATGTTAATGAATTAAACTCACCAATTAAAAATAGAATATATAAATGGATTAAAGAATTAGATCCAACTGTATAGTCCATACAAGAGACGCACTTTTCATTTAGGTATACAAATAGGCTGAGAGTGAAGGAATTTCACTGGAAAAAGATACTCCATGCAAATAGTAACCAAAGGAGATCAGGAGTGGCTCTTTTTATATAAGACAAAATAGAGATATTAGTCCAAAACTGTCACAAAAGACAAAGAAGGTTGTTATGTAATAAAATACTCAATTTGACAGGAACTTATGAAAATTATAAGTATATATGCACCCAAATCGGAGCATCTAACTATATAAAATAAACATTGAAAGCTCTGAAGGAGAAATAGACAGCAATACCATAGTAGTTGAAGACTTCATATCCCACTTTTAATCATGGAAAAAATGGGCAAAGGAACTGAATATACATTTTCTCAAGGAAGATGTACAAATGGCCAACAGGTATATGAAAAAAATGCTCAATATCATTAGTCATCAGGGAAATGCAAATCAATATCACAATGAAATCAAATTAAAACCTCATGCCTGTTATAATGACTAAGATTTAAAAAATAACAAGTGGAAGTGAGGATGTGAAGAGAAAGAAACTGTTGTACTAATGGTGGACTGTTAATTGCTATAGCCACTATGGAAAAGGGTGTAGAGGTTCCTCAAAAGAACAAAAATAAAACTTCCATACAATCCAGCAATTTGATGTCTGTTTATATATCCAAAGGAATGGAAATCAGGATTTCAAAGACATATCTGCACTCCCATGTTCATTTCAGCATACTCACCATAGTCAAGATGTGAAAGCAACATAAAAGTTCATAAATGGATAAAATGATAACAAAAATGTGCTATATAAATTCAAGAAATATGACTAAGTCTTAAAAAGAAAGGCAATTCTGACATTTGCAACAACATGAATGAACCTGAAGGACATTATGGTAAAGTGAAATAAGTCAGACACAGAGGGACAAATACTGCATGATCCCACTTATATGAGGTGTCTAAAATAGTGAAACTCACAGAAACAGTAGAAAGGTGACTACCAGGGATTAGGGAACGGGGAAATAGAGCGCTATTAGGAAAAGGGTACAAAGTTTCAGTTGCACAAGATAAATAAGTTCTACAGATGTACTGTACAATGTAGTGCCTATAGTTAATAATATTGTATTACCTACTTAAATATTTACCGAGAGAGTAGATCTTAAGTGTTATTATCACAAATAACAACAATAACAAATTAATAAATAAATAAGGCAAGTGGATGACCCATGAACTGAGTGAAAAAGAATGCTGCATCAGTAAAGTTAGATGGCATATGGGATTGGAGAAAGTGGCACACAATATCCATTCCATCTTCCTTTCAATGTGTTATATTTCCAAGATTCCTTTGCAGATGGGTTGAGATGTTATCCATGCTCAAGCAGTAAGAGAAACTAACATGAGATTTGGAAACGGGAGCATGGTAGGTGTGTCCTCCCACTGATTCTGCTGTTTCTGCTTATTGGCATGTTCATGGTAACAGTGGACTTTTCTGTGGCAGCATCAGCAGAGGTCCCAGTGATGACTGACCAACTTAATAGCTATTGAAAGCCAAAATGGATGGCATTCATTTTAGTACATTTTCTCCTGTAATGAGAATATGAGGGTGTGAGAAATTGAGGGTGTGTTCTTTTGCAAAAATTTCCTTCTTCTTCCCATAACACTGACCTCTTTTTATTTAGAGGCTGTAATTTCCAAGGAAGTAATATTTCCACAAGATAACACAATGGTTCCTACAACTGGAAGTTAAAACTACTAACAGGCTATTTGGGTGTCCTTATAGTCATAAAGTTTTTTTAAAAAAAGAGGAGAAAAAAAGAGGTTACTCTGTTAGATAGGAAGATTGATCTTGGTTTTAAGGGGATTCAGGGTTAGTATTAAAGTGTGTGTCAGGCAATGTGTAAGAATCTGAGTTTTACAGGACTTGTTGGGATGTGTCATCAAATTACCAAGTCCAGAGTTAAAAATTCATATACAATTTCAGCAGTTCAAGATAGCCAAGGCCACGAATGGCTCAGACACATCAAGAATGAAGACTGGCGGCCGGGCGCAGTGGCTCACGCCTGTAATCCCGGCACTTTGGGAGGCCGAGGTGGGTGGATCACGAGGTCAGGAGATCGGGACCATCCTGGCTAACACGGTGAAACCCCGTCTGTACTAAAAATACAAAAAACTAGCCGGGCGAGGTGGCGAGCGCCTGTAGTCCCAGCTACTCGGGAGGCTGAGACAGGAGAATGGCGTAAACCCGGGAGGCGGAGCTTGCAGTGAGCTGAGATCCGGCCACTGCACTCCAGCCTGGGCGACAGAGCGAGACTCCGTCTCAAAAAAAGAAAAAAGAAAAAAAGAAGAATGAATATTGGTTTTAACCCACCCACCATCAAATGTCATACAGCTAAGGATAACAGGAGCATGAAATTCAGAGCTGAAGAAGGATGCTCTGAATACCAGTTATCATCTTATGACCATTTGGATAAACAAATGCCATATTTACTTCCTTGTTCTTTATGTATTTTATTCTATGTAGGCATATTTCCTATTTTACATTCTATTCTCCCATTTCATAGTATGTATTGTTTTTTGATAACTTTATTAAATATGTAGACGGGAAAATCAGTGCACTGGAAGAGGAAGTGACATCATCCAGAGGAGTCTATGACTGATGGAAGCTTGGCTTCTTTTGTCTTGGGAACAGTATAAGTAGTTTTTATTTGTATGGGAGAATCATTGCATTGGATTGGGTGAAAATTGATTGTTGTAGCTAATATTGTTTGGAAATGTACATACAGGAAGAGAAGCATGAATGGTCAGGAAATGGACGAACAGAATAGTGGGAGTTCTGGTGCATTTGTGCTCACTGTCCACACCACCATCCATCTACTAAGCTTTCCAGCACTTTTGAGGCTGATAAGCTAAAATCTACATTTCTAAGTCTCCTTTGCAGATGGAACACAGCATGTGGTTTAGGTTTGGACAATAAAATATAGTAATGTGATATTTGAAAGGAGAGTAATTTGAAAGCCACAGGTCTACCATTTTTTTTTGGTCTGCATAATCACAGAGACCCTGGATTTTTCTACAACTGCATTTTCACAGATCTCAGTGCCCAATCATTAATTTCTGAATATTGAAAGGCCTCCAGGCATCCATTTTTTGCCTGTGCCAATATAACAGATGTAATGTGGCTCTGGAGTCAACAGTGCATAGTTTTCTAATCTATGGGTTGCATACCTAAACAATATATTTCTAGAGCCTATAGTTGCAGTGACAGTACCACAGATTCTTAATTACAACAGGTAGAAATTCTCCTGGTGGGTTACTTCTGAGGTACTTGATCCTGTTATCCCAGCCTTCCAATAAATTTGTATGAACTTAATTCCTGTATTAAATCCTTTTCTGCTTTAAATAGCCAGAGTAGTTTCAGATATCTTCAACTTAAGCCTGATTCAAACAGATGGTATACTGAGAAAGAAACACAATTAACCAAATTAAACCATTCTATGTGATGAAAATCCATCCTTCCTGAGCATAAATGTGAACTGGAAACAATAATGTGTTGGGAATAGAGATAATTTCAGTAGAAAGGATGTTGACTGATTTATCAAGAAATTAAATATAGTTATAATTTTCAATAAGTTCCTGCTTTTTATTGTCTTATAGCTAAGTTAAATGACTTCATTAATAGGACTAGTTCATTCTTACTTTGAACCCTGAGTTATCAGCTTTATTTATTAGTCACACATGCATTTTTATTTGAATTTGAATTTCATATTACTTTAATAATCACAGTTTGTTATTTGCCACGTATTTGCTTCTTATAAACTATATATTTATCAACAAATTTTGACACCTGAAAAGCAATGATGCATATCCATATGGATGTTTTCATAGTATAGAGATGAAAAGATATATGTTATACAGATGATAAAATCTAACAGTTTTAGGAGAAAATGTCCTTATCTGTAAACAGAAAGAAAACTCATAATTAGGTTCAGTTAAGATCAAGTACTCAAATATAAATTAAATACTTACATATTGATTTAATTTTTGTTATAATCTCCAATACTTTTTCAAGTCGGACTGAGGTATTTAAAGAAAGAGACTCAGAGACACAGTAATTGGGTCGTGTAAGTTTCTGAAATAGTGGCTGATTACAAAGGTCCAGTCTGGGGTTAAAGAGGGCAATTTACCCACAGTTTACTCAAAACACCAAATGTCTGACCAATTTAGGAGTTATCTAGCATGGATTTTGTCTAGATCTCCTGCTTCCACTTCTTTTCTTCTCAAGATGTCAAAAATGTGGAGTTGTGCAACCTTCTTATACTACCAAGGTGCATAGAATCATAGGTAATTAAGAAATATAGGTGGGCAGGGAAAAATTTATTATCTTTATTTAGCTTTGCTCACCTGAACTAAAGCAGAAAGGCTTTCAGGTCTAAATAGGAAAAGAAGCAAACATCTACCTTAAGTTGTAATTCAAAATCTATTTTCCACGGAGATTAAGGACTCACATTATTAGTAATTTTAGCATGAAAACAATTCTAGTAGTCATAAATTGTACATTCAAAGACAGTTCACCAACGTCATAACTATAGGATTAAAAAAAAATTCCCATGTAATACCTAATATGCTGTTTCTACATCCTGTGTTCTACTTCTCTGGATTTAGAAATAATGATAGATATGTTCACTCTAGTTTTAATTTGTGTGAGGCTGATTTTGTTTTCCTATCATTGGAGGTAATAGACATATACATATGTTTGGAAGGCAGGAGTTTCTTTAAGATTTAATTATAGGTAAAAATGTCCTATTTGAACTAGACAAAATGTGTATTTAAAATGAAAGTTGTAATACATTACTTACCAAGTTGATTTTCTATTTTGTTAGGTATTGCTAGATGTACAATCTTTTTAAAATGCTATAACTTCAAAAAAGTGAAAAGCAATCCTTAGAATACTTCTTGGAAATAATATAATAAAATATCAAATGAAAGTCAGTTTTTTTGCAAAATATCAGCCCACATATATGGAATAATTCGATGTTGAAAAAATAAAAATTGTATAATTAGGAAAATAATTTATACATGATGGATCCAGTGACTGTTCCTTTGCCCAAGGCTTTCTTTCCTTTCAAGTATTTCTGGAAGCTTAGAGGATAGAAGTAAATTTTATGATAAAATTACTTCTGAATATATTGGAGCCAACAGTACTTTATGTTGTCTCATCCCTACAGACAGTAGGAAACCCTCTTGTTGTCTAAGACAGTGGTTGATAATAACCTTTTGCTCCTTGTTATATTACTTGAAGTGCTCATCATTTGAGACATGTAATGTGTTGGGAATCTCCTACCGTCCTCTTCAATTGCCACACACCATACCTTCCATATTCTTTCTGCAAGCCATTTTTTAAAATCCAACTTTCCAGCTGAGTAGATTGAGGCACACAGTATTTTCTGAGTATCCCATGAATTTCACATATGGAATGGGCAAGAAAATATGTGCTAACCTGTCCACCCTACCCCCACCCCCGTGTAATAGTCATAACAAACTGCAAAAAAAAAAAGTTATAGTTGATATTTCCCCCTTTATCCATAATGTATCCAATACTTCAAATGTTGAATAGCATCTTAGAAACGAAAAATAATATTTGAACTGGGTAAGAAATTAAGATGCATAACTCCCAAGAAGAGCAGTATCTTTTAATACAAGATTTTAAATGAAATTAAAAGCAAAAAGTGGAAAAATGTCTTGGTGGCATGGATGTTTAAATTTTGGCACTAAACGCAGTGTAATTACCTGAGTAGTTATGTGGCAATTCAATTTCTGGTTAGCTGGTAAAAGGAACAGTGTTACTGAAAGAGACATATCTGGACTCTTTTGTAATTGGGTAACAAAGTATAATTTTGAACTAGATCTTGAAGCCAAGATACAGCTAAAATTGGCATCTCTACATTATCAACAGTCAAATATCTACATATACTTCTTATGAGAAAAAATGCATTATTTAGTTTTGAGTCTTTAATCACACATAAACACAGAAATATGCACAAAAACATGTATACACTCATATATATGCACATATTAATACACACACATAGGCACAAATACATACAATTTCCTTCACTTAAATATGTATACACATAGTCATCTATATATATGTGTACATATACACATATGTACAGAGACTTGCCCTTTCTCAGAACATATGGCAGAACACTGGCCTAGCCCTTGGTTGATGTCTCTTTATAAAAGATCTATGCCCCCTCTCCACGTTCTCTAGATTTTTTACAGCGCTAAAGCAGGGGTCAGCAAACTAGAGTCCATGAGCCAAATCCTCTCTACTACTTGTTTTTCCAGGGTCTGCAAGCTAAGAACAGTGTTTACATTGTTAAATGTTTTGAAAAAGATAAGAGGCCTAATACTTCATGACATATGAAAATTATATGAAATTCATATTTCAGTGTCCACAAATAAAGTTTTCTTGAAACATAGCAATGGTCATTCATGTATATATTTATCTAAGGCTGTTTTGAGCTACAAAAGTAGGGTTATTGCTCCAGAGGCTGCACGTGACTCTCTCAGTGTTTCACAGTGATGTCCAGGACACTACAAATCCCAGTGTTACAGTTAGCAATCGACAGCATTTCAGATATCACATGTATCAGCATACTGTGACATTTTACTATTATTCTTATTATCCTTGCATATCCATTATGTCAGAACAAAAAAAGAAAAGCTTTTCAGATATAGTGGAGTGTGGATTTGTTATTGACTTTGGTAAAATAAAATTTATTTACATTATAACTATGCTAAAAGTACAAAATATAAGTTGACATTGCCAAAGCAAGTATTCATTGTAGTAGCCCCAATTCACCATGATGGGTAGAAAAATTAGTAAATGCAAAATGGAATTCATTATCACAGCAGCATTTCTGCACACACACACACACTCACTCACATTGAAATGAGCATAAAACTACAGTTTCTGAGAGGTTCATTTGTTAGCCAAGCAAGGAACATCATTCACCAATGGCGAGTTAATTAAATCATATTTGATTGCAGCAGACAAATAAAAATGTCTAGAGAAGATAAATTTGTTTAAGACTATTAGCCTTTTGGCAAGAACAATTGTTCAACAAACTAAGGACATGAGGAGAAAAAAATAGTAAGTTAAAAAACAGGGTATGAATATTGTACTGAAATTCCTAGCAAGAACAAGATGCAAGATAAAGAAGTAACAGGCATACAAATCGGAGGAAAAGAAGTGAATCAGCCTTTATTTGCAAATGATATAATTAGATATGTAGAAAATCTCATAGATACTACAAAAATCTCCTGGAACGAATAAGTGAAAATTGCAAGGTCACAGGATAGAGATTAACATAAAAGATCAATTTTATTCTTATATTCTGGCAATGAACAATTAGAGTATGAAATTCAAAGTCATCAACCATCTACAATAGCACAAATAAAAAAGGAAGTACTTAAGTAATAAATCTACTCTACAGAAAACTACAGGACACTGATGAAAGAAACACACAATATCTAAATAAGTGGAGATACATACAATGTTCATAAATTGGAAGGCTTTATATTGTTAAGATGTCAATTCTCTCCAATTTGGTCTATAGATTCAATGCAATCTGAATCAAAATCTAAACAAGCTTTTTTGTTGGTGTAAGCAAGCTCATTCTAAACTCCATATGGAAAGGCAAAGATCTAAAATAGCCAAGACGATTCTGAAAAGGAAGAAAGTTGGAATACTCACATTACCAGATTTCCAGACTTATTATAAAGCTACAGTAATGAAAACAGTGTGTTATTAAAAAAGTATAGATGTATGTTAACAATAAAACAGTAAAAAGAGTCCACACAAATATAGTCAACTGATTGCTGGCAAAAGTGGGGAGGTAACTCAGGGGAGAAAGAATAGTTTTTCAACAAATGTTACTAGAAAAATGGAATGTGAATAAGCAAAAAAGAATACTATAGACACATACTTAATATCTTAAACAAAAGTTAACTAAAAATGGATCATAGACCTAACTTAAAATGTAAAACTAAAATTTCTAGAAAAATAATCTGCATGACCTTGGGTTTGGTGATGATATTTTAGATAAAATACCCAAAGCACAATTCATAAAAGAAAAAAAAGCGATTGAATTTAAGAAAGGAAGCAATACTTTGCAAACTTAAATAGTTTTGCTCTGTAAAAGACTGAGAAGAGAATAAAAACACAAATCATGGGCCAGGATAAAATATTTGCAAATGACATACCTGATAAATGACTTGCACTCAGCATATGTAGGTATGATTTAAAACTCAACAATAAAAGTCAAGTTAAAATAGCAAAACAACTGAGCGGACACTTTACTCAAAAATAATATATGGATGGCAAATAAACACATGAAAAAGGGATCAACATAATTTCATTAAAGAAATGCAAATCAAAACCGCAATGAAATACCACTATACACCTATTAGAATGCCTAAAATTCCAAAAGTGAACAGTAAGAAATGCTGACTAGGATGTGGAGCAATTGTAACTTTCATTCACTACTGGGAGAATGCAAAATAATACAGCCACTTTACAAGGCAGTTTGGCAGTTTCTTTTAAATTAAACATAGACCTCCCATATAATCCAGCAATTGCACTCCTAAGTATTCACCCAAATGTTTTTAAAAACCCGTGTCCACACAAATACTTGTATGTCAATGTTTACAACAATTCCATGGCTTAGTAGTGGTAAAGTTTTATTGTGATTTTGTTAACCTCAGGGTCAAGATTGAATTTTTTTTAACAAGAAGCATACTCAACCAATATTATTAAATATGGAATGACTTTGGAAATAAGCTTTTGCTGCAGAATTGGTAGTGCTTATCAATAAATTCAAGCTAAAATTACAAGGAAAACAGTGGTTAGTATATGAGAAATACACTATAGTAAAGTTAATTTTAAGACAACTGTTTGGACAACAAGTAAATGAAGCTGCTTTATACATTTCCCACAATATCACACATTAAAACAAGATGTAAGATATCCATTCTCAGAAAAAAAAAACAAATTAGTGGTTGTATTTTATGAACTCAGACAATATTTCCAGCAGTGTTTATCAGGCTTCAATGCAAGTGCAAAGGAAATTTCTATATTTTAAATTCCGTTTACCTGTGCAGCTAAAGTGTATCCACCTAACTTCTAACTGGAAGAGACTAATCTGCAATGTAATGAAATGCTGAAGGGCAAATATCAAGCGAATAATCTAACAATTCTGCAAATGCCTTATAAATGAAAAATGCTTAATTTGGGCCATAACTCATGGACTGCTATCAGTATTTGGAAATACTTATCTGTGCAAACAGATATTTTAAAAGATAAAATATGTAACATTTTCTTACAGATCAACTTTGACAGACAAATATATGAAATTGATTTTGATGAGGAATACTTATTTTGAACCAAAATTCAGCAAAATACTATCCATAGATCCAATTTATTAAAAAGTACATAATTATTATTATATTTTGAAATTATCAGTAAAAATTGTGGAATTTTTTTTTCTCTTTTGTTTATAAGTACCTACATATCTTCATTTTGGCCTGTTGAACCACAAAGCAAGATACTTACTATCTTGCCTTTTGCATAAGTTTGCCAAAATTCTGCCATAGACTATTTAACATCAGTGCCTTCCTAATTAGTGTATGTATGTACTTGTGAGTGTATGCACATGTATCTTTTATGAGTATGTGTGTCTTAGTCCATTTTGCTGCTATAACAGAGCAACTGAGACTGGGTAATTTATAATGAAAAGAAATTTGTTCCAGAGGCTGGGAAGTCAAAGATTGAGGGGCCAGCATCTGGTGAGCACATTCTTGCTGCACCACCCTATAGCAGAAGGCAGAAGGGCAAGAGAGGGCAAGAGGAGTCCAAACTTATCCAAGCTTATCCTTACCCATGAGGATGGAGCTCTCATTGCTTAGTCACCTCTCAAAGTTCTCACCTCTTAATACTGTTACAAGGGCAATTAAATTTTAACATGAGTTTTAGAGGGGAAACATTCCAACCATAGTTGTATGTAATTGAGTAAACACTCAGGGACAAATCTTGCCTTTCTTCCACAAGGCATACGAACAGATGATTAATTTTTTGTTGATAATCTGGAGATGCCTATGCATTAGCTACATCTTTGCTTCATGATCTGGTCCAAAGTACATCATACAAACACACCATAAATTGGAAATGGGTGGGCAGAAAAAAGTGGAACTACTAACTTCTAGTAGTTCTATTTCCAGGCACTGTTCACTTCCATACAAACCATAATACTGAGGTGTTTATAGAGGTTTTAATTATCATTGTATTGCCTTGGAAATTTTTGAAATGATTTTTTCCATGTTTAAGTATGTAATAATTTTATTTGTAGAAAGCTTTTCTATATTTTTTACTTACCTATATTTGTATCTTAATTATTTTCCTTTATGAATAGCTTATATCCCAGTATGCTCTGATATATTATAAAAAAGACTGAGTAGAAAATACATTCTTAACTTATTCTTATTTTTAAAGGGAATAACCATCGTGTTTCTCAATTAAGTATAATGTTATCTAAAGGTTTTAAATATACACTCTGTCATGCTAAGAATGAAATATGCCAAACACAATGTTTAGTGTTTTAATTAAGAACAGGTAAAAATCATCTTCTTATCATTTATTGAAATAATTATATATTTTTTGAATTATCTTTCCTACTAATGTGAACTATATTAATAATTCTCCTATCTAATACCAGCATTTCTTGGCTATGCTAAATTCTATTCAGTCATAATGGAAATATACATAATTTAATTTTTTTGGCTCTGTGATATGAGCTAAAATGTTACTTAAAGTTTTAATATCTCAATTTACAAATGAAGTTACTTGTCACTTTCTTTGGCTTGATCTTCTAATGTGTTTTACTCATCTTATTCCTAACTGTAACAAAGATAAGTTATACATTCTTTCTCTGAATTAGGATCATTTTCTATATAAAGAAATAATGTTCTTAATAATTTTTTCTTTAGAAAAATAAGTAAGAATTTTAAAATAAATCTATTTGAGTCAAAAGTAAAACAAACAAAAAAAATGAGTGCAATTTCTCAAATGTGTCCTGGGGTCCACCTTCTTCAAAAATCATTTGTGAAGATTCTTAAAAATACCCAATTTAGACTTACTAACAGGGATACTTTATGATTTTTGTGAGCCATAGGCACTTCTGGAGTTCTTGATATATTCTGAATATTAACTCCTTTTTAGTCATATAATTTTCAAATATTTGCTCTGATTCTGTGGGTTGCCTGTTTACTCTGTTGACTGTATCCTTTGGTACACAAGCTTCTAATTTTGGTGCAGATCAATTTATCTGTTAATTGTTTTGTTGCCTGTGAGTTTGGTGTAATATCTAATAAAGGATTGCTAAATTCAGCATCATGAAGCTTTTTCTTTATGTTTTCTCCTAACAGTTTTAAGTTTTAGCTTTTATATGTAGAGCTTTTATCCATTTTAAGTAATTTTTGTATGTGGTACAAAGTAAGGGCCAAATTTCATTCTTTTGCCTGTCCTTTTCCCAGTGAATGATCTCGACATCCTTGTCAAAAATCATTTGTTCATACATGTGAGGGTTTATCTCTGGACTCTCTGATCTGTTTTACTGGTCTATGTGTCTGTCTCTTGCAAGTGCCTCACTGGTTTGATTACTGTATCTTTGTAGAAGTTTTTGAGATGGAGTCTGGCTCTGTCGCCCGGGCTGGAGTGCAGTGGCCAGATCTCAGCTCACTGCAAGCTCCGCCTCCCGGGTTTACGCCATTCTCCTGCCTCAGCCTCCCGAGTAGCTGGGACTACAGGCGCCCGCCGCCTCGCCCGGCTAGTTTTTTGTATTTTTTAGTAGAGACGGGGTTTCACCGTGTTCGCCAGGATGGTCTCGATCTCCTGACCTCGTGATCCGCCCGTCTCGGCCTCCCAAAGTGCTGGGATTACAGGCTTGAGCCACCGCGCCCGGCCTTCTGATTTCTTTTTCAAGATTGTTTTGGCTGCTCAGAGTCCCCTGAGATTTCATATGAATTTTAGGATTTTTTTTTTTTAACTTTTGCAATAACATGTTGGAATTTTGATAGGGATCACATTATTATTATCATATTTGTTTCAAGATTCATAAAACTTAAGCTTGGAGAAGATAAGTTGCCTAATAAGAATCAACTCTTGGGCCGGGCCCCATGGCTCTAGCCTGTAATCCCAGCACTTTGGGAGGCTGAGGCGGGTGGATCACCTGAGATCAGGAGTTTGACACCAGCCCGGCCAACATGGTGAAACACCGCCTCAACTAAAAATAAAAAAATTAGCCAGGCATGGTGGCCGGCACCTGTAATCCCAGTTACTCGGGAGACTGAGGCAGGAGAATCATTTGAACCCGGGAGGCAGAGGTTGCAGTGAGCTGAGATCATGCCATTGTACTTTAATATGGGAGATAAGAGCGAAACTCTGACTCAAAAAACAAAACAACAACAACAAAATAAAAAGAGAGGGAGAGAATCAACTCTTAATCATTACACTTTATTTCATTTTTATTTTCACTAAACAAGTCAGTTCATCAATTTTGTCATCCACAACGTACTTCTTGGTGTTAAAAAGTTTGTATTTCTTCCAACTTTTCCCGTCTCCTCTTTCTCTCCTTCTTCCTCCTTCTCCTTTTCTTATCTTCTAGTATTTTGTCTCATTTGATTATTTCTATTTCCATTTTCTCTTTAGCGTTCAAGTCTAAAGTCTTTAGATATAAAAATTAGCATTTTTATTGCCATATTCCATTATTTACTTTTGTGTGTGTGTGTTTTTTGGGGGTCTGTTTGCTGCCTTCTGTAATACTTTACTAATGCTTACATCTGCACAAACTACCATTGTGATTTTGGATTAAATATATCAACATTGGCCGGGCGCAGTGGCTCAAGCCTGTAATCCCAGCACTTTGGGAGGCCGAGACGGGCGGATCACGAGGTCAGGAGATCGAGACCATCCTGGCTAACATGGTGAAACCCCGTCTCTACTAAAAAATACAAAAAACTAGCCGGGCGTGGTGGCGGCGCCTATAGCCCCAGCTACTCGGGAGGCTGAGGCAGGAGAATGGCGGGAACCTGGGAGGCGGAGCTTGCAGTGAGCCGAGATCCGGCCACTGCAGCCCAGCCTGGGTGACAGAGCGAGACTCCATCTCAAATAAATAAATAAATAAATAAATAAATAAATAAATAAATATATCAACATTTCACTTCTGTCCTTTCTAGTTGTTTTTTTTTTTTACTTTTATGTCTTATGTTGCTACTATCTGGAATATATAGTTCAATATTACTAGGTTTTCATTATTTGATGATCTGTTAATATATTGTCAAATTATTTATATCTTTTAATATCTATTTTAATGTTCAAAACAATGAAAACTACTGTACCAAAAAGGATTATAGTAACCTCTTTGTATTTCCATAGGCTAAAGTACCTTAGATGATTCAAAAATATTTGTCCATTAGGTTTTAATAGTATCACTTAAAGGCAAAAGATTGCTAGAGCTCGTTTGCCATTCAATCAATCATTTTTCTCCTCCAAGAGAACTATTTATATTTAGTGGGATAATGGACACATTTATGTTACTCTTCTCTCATAGTTATTGTTTTGTGTTGTTACTGTTTTTGCTTTGCTTTTTGCTTATACAATTTCTGTGGTTTCTGTGGTGCAAAAGTTCATTTTAAAATAATCTAGTATTTTTCAAATACTTCTACCATTAATATACTTTACATCAGTTCCAAATAGTTTACATTCATTTCCATTATCTTAAAAAACATTAAATTCTGTCCCCAGAGAGATAAGAAATCTAGATACTTGAGTGTGTCATATTCACCTGAAAATCTCTTTTTGAGGTTTTTATATTCATGTAAGTACCTAATCTTTAGCTTAAGTTAAAATTAATTTTATTTTATTATATTAACCATACTTTTTATTAATGTTATCATTTCCTTATCTCTTATAGATATTTTTTCATTTATTTCTAGGTTTTCACTGTCTCTTCTAGTGATCTTTAAGCTGTGAAACTTTAATGTCAAATTGTCAAGTTAATTTTTATTCTAAATTTAGTATTTAGAAATACCAGTAGTATTTCTAAATACATTTTGCTGAATAGTTCCAGTTTTCTTAACTTTAAGATTTTCTCTCACAACATTCTTTTTTTCCAAAATTGTCAAGTAAGGTTTAAAGATGCAATTTATCTCTTACATCTGTAAAATAACTAGTTTTATTTTTTTGGAATTTGTAAGGATTATCACCACTGTTTTCAAACCTATAATACTTGAGAAATAGTTGTGTAAAGCAAGTCCACAAAATATAGACTGAGCCCAAATCTAGCGTGTGCCTCTTTTTATAATAAAGTTTTATTGGAACAGAGCTATGGCTGATCATTTTTTAACATGTTGTCTATGGCTGGTTTCATATTATATTGGCAGAGTTAAGAAGTTAGAAGTCATGATAGAGACTACCTGACAAGTCCTAACATATTTACTATCTGGCTCTTTAAAGAAAAAGTTTGCTGTCCTTTGGTCTAGAGGGTCTTTCATTTCAAGAAAATTTTCATTTTTCTTCATATTACTATTTTCAAATTACTAACTGTTACATTTTCTAAGAAATTTCTTGTTGTTTTTCTACTTCATCATTTTTTCTAATATTGCAATCATCTCTTATTTTACTATAATTCAAGATCTTCTTGGTACTAAGATTATAGCACCACTAATTTTTTACTCTACAGAATTAGTTTTGTTCTACACTTTAACATTTCTTTAAGCCACTTATAGGGTATGCAAGTGTAACACACGTCTTCCAAATGGATTTTTATTTTATTTTATTTTTTTGTTGTTGTTGTTTTGAGATGGAGTTTTATTCTTGTTGTCCAGGCTGGAGTGCAATGACAGGATCTCTGCTCACCGCAAGCTCCGTCTCCTGGGTTCAGGTGATTCTCCTGCCTCAGCCTCCCAAGTAGCTGGGATTACGGGCACCCACCACCATGCCTGGCTAACTTTTGTATTTTTAGTAGAGACGGGGTTTCTCTGTGTTGGTCAGGCTGGTCTCGAACTCCCGACCTTAGGCAATCTGCCCGCCTTGGCCTTCCAAAGTGCTGGGATTACAGGCGTGAGGCACCGCGCCCGGCCTTAAATGCCACTTTTATTTAAGGGCAGTAATTTTTTTTCCCCGTCTTCAGGTAATATCATAGACACCACCTTTGGAAGCAACTTCTACAGGGTACCAGAATCTTCCCCTTATGATTAAATAATATTGTAGCTGGACTTGAGATTGTTTGTCAGGCTTTTCAATTATTAAGGTTAATTTTCTGGGGCTGGGTTATAGGTTTGTTGTTTTGTTTTGTTTTGTTTTAGTCATTTTAAGTATTTGTTGTATTTGGGAGATAAGATTAGTCAAGAGGCAGAAACCTGCATCTTTCTGAAATTCATTTCTTGCTTCTTGCTCTTAGATAATGTAAAGTAATAACTTATTTTCACATGATTTATAGTAGGCAAATGGCTGATTTGATATTTTATTCCTAAATCCCCTTACATATTTAATTTAATGATCTAGACAAAGCTAGAAAAGACTGACATTATTCATTTAAAGCTTTAAAGTGTAATTTTTAATTGGATTTTACCCCAACGTAAAAAGTAAGCAAAATGAATTCCATTTACTTAGCTCTTGGTAAAACAAAATAAAATGAAACAACAACAACAACAAAAATCCACAACCATTATAACTGAAAGACCCGTTTCATCAACCCACAAAAACTTCTGTAAACTAAATACAGGAACTAAATCAAACATCTTTCTTCTCATTTAAAATTGACGAGAAGTTTTCTTTTTAGATTTGATTGGCTGTCTCAGTTTCTCATTGTTAATAGCTAATTTTTAAACCCTGCTATAATTTTTACCACCTCTATCTTCAAGATATGATTGAGGAAGTAAGTGCTTACCACTGAGACTTTTTCTTACAAATATCACATTATTAACTGTTGGCTAGATAATCATCTTGCTACCTTTTTAAAATTTTTTTCCAGATACCATAAAAATATGTTGTTATTTTTACATTATTATCCCATGAAACATACAGCATGTGCCTTTTCTTCTAAAACCATCTCCAAAGATAACAGAATAGGTAAGTTCATTATGTGTACAAATAAGGAAACTAACACAGTTAGAGCAAGTTTCTTCAGCTAGTGGAACCTAGTAATACTGTAGTAAAATTGTAACTACAGTCCAGGGATCTCAACTTCCAATGCAATGTTGATTTTGTTTTTTATTGAAGAAATCTGTCTCCCATCTTAGCAAAGTATAATAACTGCCCTCATTCCTAAAAGATTTTCCTATGCAAGGTCAACTATATATTCATAGTTATATATAAACCACGTAAATTGGTTTTATGTTCTCATTGTAAGTGCCAAAAATGCAATGTTTATAAAACAAAATTAAACAAACAAAAATCCAAAAAATCAAGTATATCATGGATGGAATTCTAGAACATGTTAGACAGTGAGTTTTCTTCTTAAAAGTTCAACTTATGCATATCTTAGATTAAGTTTCTTAAGTAGTCAGAGGTTTAATTTTTGTAAAATGTCATGACATCTATCTCCTGAGCCTTTTGAGAGGATTCTTCTCAAAAAATTAATTCTATTTAAAAAATTTTGTGTGTGTTGAAATAAATTTGAAGTCAAACTTACATTTAAAAAATTAAATCATATAGCCAATAACCAGTGAGATCTTAAGGGAAAGCTTGTTTTCTAGGGCAAAGTTTGGAATCATTTCTCACAATAAACCCGAAAATAAAAATTATGTATCCCATTTTGGACTGAGATGTTATTAGGTTGCATTCCTAATCAAATGTAGTGTTTGAAGGAAACAAAACTTTCAACTAGATAAACTCCTAACATAGATTTAATAAAAACATTGCAAATATCCATGCATACCATTTGAACTTTTGGATCATTTAGCATGTGTATGTACCATCCATGGAACAGTAGTCATCTTGGCTTTTATTTGGGGGGAGGCTACTGAAATTGTGGTTTCTAAAAAAATTTTTTTATTATACTTTAAGTTCTAGGGTACATGTGCACAATGTGCAGGTTTGGTACGTAGGTATACATGTGCCATGTTGGTTTGCTTCACCCATCAACTCATCATTTACATTAGGTATTTCTCCTAATGCTATCCCTCTCCCAGTCCCCCACCCCCACCCCCGACAGGCCCTGTTGTGTGATGTTCCCCGCCCTGTGTCCAGGTGATCTCATTGTTCAATACCCATTTATGAGTGAGAACATGCAGTGTTTGGTTTTCTGTCCTTGTGATAGTTTGCTGGGAAGGATGGTTTCCAGCTTCATCCATGACCCTGCAAAGGACATGAACTCATCCTTTCTTATGGCTGCATAGTATTCCATGGTATACATGTGCCATCTTGGTTTTTAAGAAACAACAGGAGGCCGGGCATGGTGGCTCACACCTGTAATGCCAACACTTTGGGAGTCCTAGGAGGGTGGATCTCGAGGTCAGGAGTTTGAGACCAGGCTGACCAATATATTGAAACCCTGTCTCTACTAAAAATACAAAAATTAGCCAAGCTAGTGGTGTGCGGCTGTAATCCTAGCTACTCAGGAGTTAGAAGAATCGCTTGAACTTGGGAGGCGGAGGTTGCAGTGAACCAAGATCACACCACTGCACTCCAGCCTGGGCAACAGAGTAAACTCGGTCTCAAAAAAAAAAGAAAAAAAAAAGAGAGAAAAGAAAAGAAACAACAGGCACATTATTTTCCCAAGAAAGGAGAAACAAATAAGAATTATTAAAAACATAAAACACTTAATCACTCTGATATTTATGTCTTTTGTTGCCACTTCTTTAAATAAGGAATGTGAGAGTACAATAATGACCGCCGAAAATTTATTTCTGTCCTGTGGGATTTGAGGGTGTTTGTAAGAAGTGAAAGCAAATCTGCATCATAATGCCAGGTATCCGTCGGTAGGAACTTGGCAGAATAATTGTTATCCACCTGCCATAATGTGGAATACTACATGTATAGGAGATGAAATTAGTGTATGATTTGACTCTAAAATGCATGCTTACTATTTCTAAAAATTTTAAAGCCTTTTTCCTTTAATGTAAGGATTACATAAATCAATAATGAGGGCCATTATTACTTAAGTAGTAGAATTTTTTTAGCCTTTTATTCTATTTTCTGAGAACAAAAAAAAATGCATAAACTGTCAGATACACTCTTCTTTAAAATGTTTGGTTCTTTTTGTTAAAATTTATTGATGTCAGTGGTGTCAAATTCTGATCTGGCAGTCCAATTCTTGTTACTATTAATGTATATGCTTTTGTAGTCAAAATTCCTTTGTTCTGCTATACTACCCTGAGTGCAACTTTTATTTAGCACTTTATTAGTCTTTTTTATAATTGTTTGTCTTGACCATTTTTTGTGAACTCTTGGCATCTTAAGGGCAGTGACAGCATCTAGAACAGTAACTATGTTAACAAGAATACAAATATATCTTGAATTAGTGAATTAATAAAATATTTTATACATTTCTCACTTGATAATGGTAAACACAGTTAATACATATTAAGTGGCTAGACTGGGCCAGACACATTCAATAACTCACTCAGTCCTCACAACAACACTGTGAGAAAGGTACCATTACCACAAATATACAGATTTAAAAAGTGAAACGTAAAGAAGCTAAAAAGTGTTCTCAAAACCAAACAACTAGTACATGGCAGAGCTGCGAATTGAAGTCACACAGCCTTACCCCAGAGAACATCATTTAATTACTGCCCTGGGCTAACATATTAGGATACCTATCTCACGTAAGTCTTATTACACACATAGGGTGAGATGGTGAGTGGGGATAGCCTTCTGAATCACTGCATTTTTAAAGAAAAACCTCTTATCCATGGGAAAAAGGACTTTTAAAGCCACTTGATATATGCCTGCTTAAATGACTCTATGGGATCCATGTTAATGTCTACAAAATAGCAATAGGTAGAGTGTCCTTAAATGTTAAAAAGGAATGGTTAGTGAAAGATATTGGCCCTACAAATATATTTTAGTTAAGAAATATAATTCCTGAAATAAAGTTCCTAAAAATAACACCACTGCAATGAATTCATCGTTGTTTAACATAACAGCCCAAAGAAAACTATGTTTTATAATGTACATGTACCTCACTTTTAAAGATAATCAGAAAAAATATAAATATTTTTGTTATTATTGTAAAAATTATCCTAACCTCAGAAACAATTGAATTACAAAAATAAGAAATAGTTTAGTTTGGTCACAGCAAGGGTACACTGACTTTTTGAAAAGCTTCTCAATCGATGCATAAGTAATTTCAGCAATTATACTAAACAAAGTTTGGAATAATTGCAATGCTCCTACTCACTGACAAGTACAACAGTAAGTTCATAGAAATCAATTCTTCTTTATGACTTATAGTTTTAAGATTAAAATGGTTTTATTTTTCATTCTTAATGTACACCACTTGGCATTTTCTCTCACGCAACCCACAGCAACTTATAAGGTATTGCGATGGTTAATATTGAGTGTCAACTTGATTGGATTGAAGGATGCAAAGTATTGTTCATGGGTGTGTCTGCCAGGGTGTTGCCAAAGGAGATTAACACTTGAGTCAGTGGACTGGGAAAGGCAGACCCACCGTCAATCTTGGTGGGCACCATCTAATCAGTTGCCAGTGGGGCTAGAATAAACCAGAAAGAAGAGTGTGGAAGGACTTCACTTGCTGAGTCTTCTGGCCTTCATATTTCCCTTGTGCTGGATGCTTCCTGCCCTCAAACATCAGACTCCAAGTTCTTCAGCTTTTTGGACTTTTGGATTTACACCAGTGGTTTACCAGGGCCTTTCGAGCCTTTGGCCACAGACTAAAGGCTGCATTGTTGGCCTCTCTACCTTTCAGGTTTTGGGACTCAGGCTGGATTCCCGTCTCCTCGGTTTGCAGACAGCCTTGTGGAACTTCGCCTTGTGATCATGTGAGTCAATTCACCCTAATAAACTCCCTATTATCTATCCTATTAGCTCTGTCCTTTTAGAAAACCCTAATACAGGTATCATCTACAGAATAAGTTACAATTATTAAAGCATCCTCTACACAATTTCTTTGAAGATGTATGTTCCTGTCAGTATAAGACCTAAATAGTCATGCTCTAAGCTTTATTGCTAGGTCTGTGTCAATGAAAATTTTAATATATTTTCATTTTGGAGAGTCTTTTCTTATTTCATCACTTTGTTTTGGGTTTATAATAAACTTTATGATTCTTGCCCTCTTATAGTCATTTTCCCATTACCTTTTTGATTCTGTAGCCAAACTAGCAGCTCCACAATTTACAAGCATTTATTGATTTTAAGACATCCTGCACCAAAACTCTTTAAATTAAAACTTGTGAAACTGTACTCACCTAAAAATAACATGTCTCCATCAATATGGTGTTCTATTACACATCGTGTGGATGAGGCCCATACCTTTCCAGGACTCAACCATTGATAATCAACTAGTTAACATTCTGTTTGGATTATTTTCCATTTGAAAAACTGGATAACACAATTAACTACATACTTACATTCAGGATGTTTTATGGGAAAGGGTGATAGGTGTTGATGTATTTTTAATAGCATTTCCATTAGTAGGAGGGAAAAGAATAGTCACAACATCAAATTTGGAGAGATATATACAAAATGAGCATCAAGTAGGAATGAGGAGAGAAAAAACAATTGTAGTTTTTCTAAACTAAATGCTAAGCATTTCATGTGTAGCAAACTGAATATTTATGTTTTCTGAATATTTATATTAAATGTCTCTGTGGGAAAGAAAAAGGCACTATGTTGGATGCTTTGGAAGCATATAAACTTGGGTAAGAAAACTCTTTTTCTAAACTTTAGGAATCATTGTTCCAGAGGCTGAGTTCCAAACACAAACAACACAATAGCAGTAGAATTCAGAGGTGAAACTGATACTCTTCACTTAAACCTTGAGATCTGACCACTCTTCACAGATAAGAAGCATGAAAAGGCTGAGAAAACATTTGAGAGTTTAGAGGAAAGGAATATCCCATCCTGTTAAGGAAGAATTCAAGGTAAGAAACATATGATGTGCACTCACCTATGAAAAGCTAGGAATACTAAAGTGTATCGCAGAGGGAAGTAAATACAGGAGCAAATAGAAAGTAAAGACAAGACATACTTAGAGGCAAAAATTGTTAAATTTAAGAGTGTCAACTGCATAAAGGGGTTACTTACTGTAAAATGGAGATAGCATTCACATTACAGGCAGATAATAGAAAACCTTAAATGTTTTAATAGGTTAGAAGTTTTGAAACCTATATGTAATGCATTCAGCAAGTAGTTGAAGAGTCATGCCTGGCATTTAGACCTGGACCTAGTGATTTGGACATTACTTATGAAGAAATGATTGACACATATACATAAAGGTCATGTATCAAGAAAGACAAAAACGATGAAAAAAGTAGAGATAGGTTGAGAACAGATTCATGGTTTTTCTCTGTTAAAGTTTGCCTGTTTTATTTCGTTTATCTATGTTTACATGGTTTGCCTCTTTTAAAGGACAATTAAGGGAAGATTAAAAGAGAAGATGGAAAAATAATTATCAGAGAGGTCAAAGAAGGTGATATTAGAAAGCCAAGGAAAGGCATGGCATGGAGAAGACTCAGCTGGAAAAGGGTAAAACACTCCAGAGAGTCATTAGTCATTTTCAAGAAAGCAGCATCTGAAGAGTGATGGGAAAAGAAAGGCAATTGTGTGTGGAAAAGAGAAATCTAAAAATGGAAAGTTGTCTCCTTGATATTTGTGTAGTAAGTAAAAAGAGAGGGAAATTGAAGAAATAGAAGTATTTTTATGCTAGAAGATACCTAAGTCTCTTTGCAGACAAGTGAAGATAATCTAACGGAGTGAGATTGATGATGCAAGGAAAGGTAATAATTCACAAGGAAAAGAAGAGGGAACATAACAGGAGCATGGGGACATGATCTAGCTCACAGGGTAGGAGGAAGACCCCTTCCTCTGAGAAAGAATCTAAGTGTGAAATAATAGTGAAATACACAGACATATTTTAACAAACAGAGAATAGCACATGGAAGAATATAATTTAAATGCTTTTGATTTTACACATAGGAAATGGATACTTCGTTATCGATGTATGATGAGAACAAACATAAGTTTGGGTTTTTTCAGGCTGTAAAAATTTTTGAAGTCATTGTGATGGAAAATTTAATGGGAAGTAGAACATTTTCTGAGAAATACAAATAATTGTTCCGTTGTGGATCTAATCAAAATTAGTAACACACATTTATAGTGGGCTTTATGTGCATAGTTAACAATATTCATACACACAGTTATCCTGCTTGGGCACAAAGTATATGACATAAAAAAAGTGAATAATTTTCCAGGTCAGTAATGATAATAATAACAGGTCTGGAGATGTTCTTTAAAGAGATCATAGATTGTATAATGTTAAGGTTTCATTACATGGTTGACTATAATAAAGATTCCAGGTATGCAAACATAGACCAGTGTACTCAACGAATGGGAAGACTGAAGTGCATTGTGAGGATGTGAGGCAGATTTCAGAAAAGTGAAAAGAAATGAAGGAAGGTTGGGTACGGTGGCTCATGCCTGTAATCCCAGCACTTTGGGAGGCCGAGGTGGGTGGATCACTTGAGGTCAGGAGTTCGAGATCAGCCTGGCCAACATGGTGAAACCTCGTCTCTACTACAAAAATACAAAAATTAGCTGGGCATGGTGGCAAGCACCTGTAATCCCAGCTTCTCAGGAGGGAGGCTGAGGTAGCAGAATCGTTTGAATCTGGGAGGCGGAGGTTGCAGTGAGCCAAGATTGCGCCACTGCACTCCAGCGTGGGCGACAGAGCGAGACTCTGTCTCAAAAACAAACAAACAAACAAACAAACAAACAAAATGAAGGAAGAGGATTACAAGTAATAATTAGATAATATAAATACATTTGTTCTTTTGTGTGCCCGGTAGGAGAGCTAGTTTAAAGGTAAGCAAAGCGTCAAAAGCGTGAAATAAAAAAAAATTAATCATGTTAAAACACAAAATATAAAATAAATAAATGACTTGCTGTATTCCAGATGATAGAACTATCTGGGGTATAGATATTTAGAGAATACATAAAATTAAGAACAACTCCCTTCTTGCCAGGTACAAAGTATCCTTAGAAAATGGTTGTTATGATGAAGGTATCCATTCATTTCTTTGGGTAAAAAATTATGTGGAAATTGGACTGGTATCAAATGACATACGTGGTAAAATGAGATTGCTCAATTTAAAATTTATTTCCACATCAAAGCCCACTTGAAATAATACAAAATTGCCTTCAATGACTTATCCCTGTACACCAAAATCTTCTGCTAAGTGGGAATCCCAGCTTAGATCTTAGTATCCCTGGGGTGCAAAACTCTCCTTCAAATAACGTACAAAAAGCTGCTACTTTGTAAGTTTGAAATAATTGATTAATTCCTTGTGATTGTGTAATATTACATTACATGGAAATATTTGGTTTTGAAGTGTTTTGACTTAATTTATAGAGGAAAACACTTAGCATGCATTTTGGAAAGTGTGTCAAGGCAATGAAAGCTTCTTAATAACAGAAACACTACCATTGGAAATTGCCTGACAAAGTAAAACATTTAATGATGTCAACCTTTCTGAAGCTGAACCCAGTCATTGTTAAAACAGATACAATTTGTCTTTTAATTCAGTAACAATTCTAGTCCATTTTAAACTATAGTCTTTCATACTTTTAACAATAAAAGGTAGTTTGCTGAATTAATATTATTTTAAAAGAATATTTATTTATCCTTTTTTATTGAATTTTTACAGCAAAGAATATTTAACACAGTTATCTTTCATAAATTACACAAAATTAGTATTTTACCATTCCAGAATTCACACACATTTTGGTCTCCATTCAAGATACTTGAGAGCAGCATGAAATTAAATTCTTAGTAACAGAAGACTACTTCAAAATGGTGGGGAATCCAGAAAAAAAAAAAAAGATAGGCTTGAACAAATTGCATGAAACAACAACTGAGAATAAATTACATAAAATAATTTAATAAACAACCAGCATGATATTTTAGTACTGTATCTTGGAAAAAGTAATTTCGGTATAGAGAAGATGCACAGAAGATAGCTCAGATCTAATAAACTTACTGAAAGCTTATATCCCAAATTCCATTTACCAAATTTGGATTCCACGTCTAACATTGAGCAAGCAAGTATATAGATATGCAAATAAGAGATTAAGCAGAAGAACTTACAATTTTATAAGAATTCACTCTTAAAATTGAGAATCTGTATTTATTTAATCATACAGCAAATATTAATCTAGTGTCATCATGCTGGTATGGAACCGACAAAACTCAATAAGCCATGAATTGCTCACAGTTTAGTAAAGGAAAAAGACAAAGAAAAAAACAACTAAGTGTAATTTAAATTTCTGTTTGGATTCCTGTTTTTTATTTGTTATGTTTATACTTACTTATGTAAGGAAATATGGTACAGTGTGAAAGTAAAACACTAGGTTTGTATAAAACAATGTAGTTATTACATAAATAGACTTCCACTGCTAACAATCTGAACTCAACTCCCAGCTCCATCAGTAACTAGTTGTTAAGTTACTTTAGGATTCTCATCTGTAAATAGTATAATTTTTCCCTCACAGAGTTGTTGTAATGAAGGATGAGATAATGCATCAACCACCTATTAAAGTGAATTTGTTATTTAATAATCATATGACAAATGTTGCTTAAATAATTATCATTATTTATAGTATAGGTAACAGGTTTACATACAAGAAAACCATTAATTCTCTGATAGAGGCAGAGAAAGCATGACAGTGGAGATAATATTTGAATTATGCTACAAAGGAGGAATAAGAGTTTGCCAAAAAAATTATGGAGGTGTTACTGTACAAAATGTAGATGTAGAAAAATAAGACGTCAAGTGTGATGACATTTTTCTTAGCCTCTTTCTTCCTATCTACTTTTAAAAACTGGAGTTCTTCAATATCAAATCCTGGGTCCTCCTCTCTTATTTTTCTATATTCTTTCTAGGACACATCAATTATTCCCTTAGTCATAAATGCCATCTAAATGTCGATTATTGCCAAATTGTGCTTGTTTGTTTGTTTGTTTTTAGACAGAGTCTCACTCTGTCGCCAGACTGAAGTGCAGTGGCGCGATCTCGGCTCACTGCAACCTCCACCTCCCGGATTCCCTGAGTGGCTGGGATTACAGGACATGCCATCATACCCGGAAATTTTTTTTTTTTTTTTTTTGAGACGGAGTCTCGCTCTGTCGCCCAGGCTGGAGTGCAGTGGTGCAATCTCGGCTTACTGCAAGCTCCGCCTCCCGGGTTCACGCCATTCTCCTGCCTCAGCCTCCCGAGTAGCTGGGACTACAGGCGCCCGCCACTGCGCCCGGCTAATTTTTTCTATTTTTAGTGGAGATGGGGTTTCACCATGGTCTCGATCTTCTGACCTTGTGATCCGCCCGCCTCGGCCTCCCAAAGTGCTGGGATTACAGGCGTGAGCCACCGCGCCGGGCCCTTTTTTTTTTTTTTTTTTTTGTATTTTTAGTAGACATGGGTTTCACCGTGTTAGGCACGATGGTCTTGATCTCCTGACCTTGTGATCCACCCACCTTGGCCTCCCAAAGTGCTGGGATTACAGGCATAAGCCACCACGCCTGGCCTCAAATTGCTATTTCTAATTCAAATGTCTTTTTTGTATTCTAGTATCAAGAAATATGTAACTTCCAACCATTCATTTCATTAACTGGCATCAATGTCCACACAGTGGCTCAAATCAGGGACTTGGCAATCATCATTTACCCATTCTTTGAGGCCACATATCGGCAAATCATTTTGATAACTCATTTTATCTCCAAAATATGTCTCTACTGCTACTACCTTTTCCAATCTACTTCAACAGCACACCAACGTGGCACAAGTATACATATGTAACAAACCTGCACATTATGCGCATGTACCCTAGAACTTAAAGTATAATAATAATTTTTTTTAAAAACTATGAAAAAAAAGTTTTCTTGTTTGCACTCTTGTTTTCTTCCAGTCCTTCCACAAAGAAGCGGTTTTTTTTTGTTTTTTTTGTTTTTTTTTTTTTTAATACTTTAAGTTCTGGGATACATGTGCAGAACGTGCAGGTTTGTTACATAGGTATAAATGTGCCGTGGTGGATTGCTGCACCCATCCACCCGTCATGTACATTAGGTAGTTTTACTGATGCTATCCCTCCCCTAGTACCCCACCCTTCTATAGGCCCTGGAGCGTGATGTTCCCCTCTCTGTGTCCATGTGTTCTCATTGTTCAACTCCCACTTATGATTGAGAACATGTGGTGTTTGGTTTTCTCTTCCTGTGTTGGTTTGCTGAAAATGATGGTTCCCAGCTTCATCCATGTCCCTGCAAAGGACATGAACTCATCCTTTTTTATGGCTGCATAGTATTCCATGGTGTATATGTGCCACATTTTCTTTATCCAGTCTATCATTGATGGGCATTTGGGTTGGTTCCAAGTCTTTGCTATTGTGAATGGTGCTGCAATAAACATATGTGTGCATGTGTCTTTATAGTAGAATGATTTATAATCCTTTGGGTATATACCTGGTAATGAGACTGCTGGGTCAAATGGCATTTCTGGCTCTAGATCCTTGAGGAATTGCCACGCTGTCTTCCACAATGGTTGAACTAATTTACACTCCCACCAACTGTGTAAAAGCGTTCGTATTTCTCTACATCCTCTCCAGCATCTGTTGTTTCCCAACTTTTTTTCTTTTTCTTTTTCTTTTGGTGGGGGAGGGGGGACGGGGGACAGAGTCTCACTCTGTCGCCCAGGCTGGAGTGCAGTGACATGATCTCAGCTCACTGCAAGTTCCTTCCGGGTTCACACCATTCTCCTGCCTCAGCCTTCCAAGTAGCTAGGACTACAGGCACCCATCACCACGCCCAGCTAATTTTTTGCATTTTTAGTAGAGATGGAGTTTCACTGTGTTAGGTAGGATGTTCTCAATTTCATGACCTCGTGATCTGCTGACCTCGGCCTCCCAAAGTGCTGGGATTATAGGCATGAGCCACCACGCCTGGCCTGTTTCCTGACTTTTTAATGATCGCCATTCAAACTGGCATGAGATGGTATCTCATTGTGGTTTTGATTTGCATTTCTCTAATGACCAGTGATGATGAGCTTTTTTTCATATGTTTGTTGGCCACATAAATATCTTCTTTTGAGAAATGTCTGTTCATAGCTACTTTATTATGGGGTTGTTTTTTTCTTGTTAATTTGTTTAAGTTCCTTGTAGATTCTGGATATTAGCCCTTTGTCAGATGGAGAGATTGCAAAAATTTTCTCCCATTCTGTAAGTTGCTGTTCACTCTGATGATAGTTTCTTTTGCTGTGCAGAAGCCCTCTCTCACCACTCGTATTCAACATAGTATTGGAAATTCTGGCCAGGGCAATCAGGAAAGAGAAAGAAATAAAGGGTATTCAAATAGGAAAAGAAGAAATCAAATTGTCTCTGTTCACAGATGACATTATTGTATATTTATAAAACCTTGTTGTCTCAGCGCCAAATCTCCTTAAGCTGATAAGTAACTTCAGCAAAGTCTCAGGATACAAAATCAATGTGCAAAAATCACAAGCACTCCTCTACACCAATAATAGACAATCAGACAACCAAATCAGGAATGAACTTCCATTCACAATTGCTTCAAAGAGAATAAAATACCTAGGAATCCAACTTACAAGGGATGTGAAGGACCTCTTCAAGGAGAACTACAAACCACTGATCAGCAAAATAAAAGAGGACACAAACAAATGGAAAACATTTGATGCTCATGGATAGGAAGAATCAATATCGTGAAAATGGCCAATCTGTCCAAAGTAATTTACAGATTCAATGCTATCCCCATCAAGCTACTATTGACTTCCTTGACAGAATTAGAGAAAACTATTTTAAATTTGATATGGAACCAAGTAAAAGCCCATATAGCCAAGACAATCCTAAGCAAAAAGAACAAAGCTGGAGACATCACTCTATGTGACTTCAAACTATACTACAAGGCTGCAGTAATCAAAACAGCATGGTACTGGTACTAAAACAGAAAGAGAGACAAATGTAACAGAACAGAGGCCTTAGAAATAACACCACACATCTACAATGATCTGATCTTGGACAAATCTGACAAAAGCAAGCAATGGGGAAAGTATTCCCTATTTAATAAATGATGTTGGGACAACTGGGTAGCCATATGTAGAAAGCTGAAACTGCATCCCTTCATTGTACCTTATACAAAAATTAACGCAAGATGGATTAAAGACTTAAATGTAAGACCTAAAACCATAAAAACGTTAGAAGAAAACCTAGGCAATACCATTCAGGACACAGGTATGGGCAAAGACTTCATGACTAAAACACCAAAAGCAATGGCAATAAAAGCCAAAATAGACAAACGGGATCTAATTAAACTAAAGAAGCAGTTATGTTTTATAAACACAAATTGTTTTGTGTCATATCTCTTCTTAAAAATTGTAGCTAGTAAAAAAAAATCAGTACTACTTACCGGACTAAGATCCAGAAAGATCTATTTCCTGCCTAATTTTCCAAACATAGTTATTTCTCATAAAAACTCAATGCACACTGGCTGTCTTTCAGTTTTGTGAAACAGGCAAGAGCTTTCCCATCCCACTGATGTTCTCCTGGAATTCTTTGTACACAGTCTTCACCAGAGTAGGACCTTCTCAGTCTACAAGGTTCTATTTAAAATATACGAATTCAAAGGAGACCAGAAATGAATCCATGCATTTAGACTCAACTGATTTTCAACAAATGTTTCAAAAACACACAATGAGGAAAGGAGAATCTCTTAAATAGTGTTGGAGAAACTGAATATCCACATGCAGAAAAATGAAATTATAACCTTATCTCTAGAAAAATCAACTCAAAATAGAATAAAGGCTGACATTTAAGACACAAAACTATTAAACTTCTAGAAGAAAACTTAGGGGAAAACGTCAATGACATTGGTCTGGGTGGTTTTTGAATATGAGCCCAAAAGCACAGACAACAAAAGAAAAAATAGACAAATGGAATTACATCCAATTAAAAACCTGCACAACAAAGGAAATGATCAACAGAATGAAGAGACAACTTATACAATATAACAAAATATTTTCGAACTATACATCTTAAAAGGAGTTAATATCCAAAACATATAAGGAACTCTACTCAATAGCAAGAAAAGACATAAGCTTATTTTCAAAATGGGCAAATGACCTGAATAGACATTTCTCAACAGAAGACATATAAATGGCCAAAAATTATATGAAAAAATGGTCAACATCACTAATCAGAGAAATAAAAACTTAAACCACAACGAGATATTACTTAATACCTGCTAGAATGACTATCATATAAAATACAAAATATAACAAGTGTTGGTGAAAAGGTAGAGAAAAGGACATTCCCATTGGATGGAAATGTAAATTAGAGCAGCCATTATGAAAAACAGTATGGAGGTTCCTCAAAAAATTGAAAATGGGGGCGGAGCAAGATGGCCGAATAGGAGCAGCTCCAGTCTCCAACTCCCAGCGCCAGCGACACAGAAGACCGGTGATTTCGGCATTTTCAACTGAGGTACTGGGTTCATCTCACTGGGGAGTGCCGGACGATCGGTACTGGTCAGCTGCTGCAGCCCGACCAGCGAGAGCTGAAGCAGGGCGAGGCATTGCCTCACCTGGGAAGTGCAAGGGGGAAGGGAATCCCTTTTCCTAGCCAGGGGAACTGAGACACACAATACCTGGAGTTGTAACTCCCACCCCAATACTGCGCTTTGAGCAAACAGGCACACCAGGAGATCATATCCCACACCTG